>NC_056731.1:819781578-819834078 GCF_019279795.1 Protopterus annectens | reverse complement strand
AGAATACACATCCCTATTAAATGCCAGGTTTTTGTGATATAAAAAAATGAAACTGCAATAAATAATTTCAAAACTTTTCCTACATTTAATGTGACCTACAACCTGTATAATTCAATTGAAAAACAAATCTGTTAGGGGGAGAAATATAAAAAATAAAAAAACATACAATAAGCTGGTTGGATAAGTGTGCACACCCTTAAACTAATACTTTGTTGAAGCACCTTTTAATTTAATTACAGCATTCAGTCTTCTTGGGTACACACCTGCCATCAATTAAAGAGACTCTGATTAACCCCAAATAAAGTTCAGCTGTCCTAGTTGAATTTTCCTGACATTTACTCAGTTGCCTGCTACAGGAAAAGCCATGGTTCTCAGAGAGCTTACAAAGCATCAAAGGGATCTCATTGTTGAAAGCTATCAGTCAGGAGAAGGGTGCAAAAACATTTCCACAGTATTGGATATACCATGGAACACAGTGAAGACAGTCATCGAAAAGTGAAGAAAATATGGGACAACAGTGACATTGCAAAGAACTGGACATTCCTCCAAAATTGATGAAAAGACAAGATGAAAACTGGTCAGGGAGGCTGCCAAAAGACCTACAGCAACACTGAAGGAGCTGCAGGAATTTCTGTCAAGTACTGGTTGTGTACTACATGTGACAACAATCTCCCGTATTTTCCATATGTCTGGACTATGGAGTAGGGTTGCCAGACGGAATTCTTTTCTTACACAGAAAAACATCCAGGTCCAGCTAAAATTTGCAAAACAAAACATCAGGTCTCCCAAAAGTATGTGGGAAAATGTGTTATGGCCTGGTGTAACCAAAGTTGAACTTTTTGGCCACAATTCCAAAAGGAATGTTTGGTGCAAAAACAACACTTCGCATCACCAAAAGAACACCATCTCCATGGTGAAGCATGGTGGTGGCAGTATCATGCTTTGGGGTTGCTTTTCTTCATCTGGAACTAGAGCTTTCGTCAAGGTGGAGGGAATTATGAACAGTTCCAAATACCAGTCACTTTTGGCCCAAAACCTTCAGGTGTCTGCTAGAAAGCTGAAGATGAAGAATTTCACCTTTCAACACAACAATGACCCCGAGTATACATCCAAATCAACAAAAGAATGGCTTCACCAGAAAAAAATTGAAGTTTTGGAATGACCCAGCCAGAGCCCGGACCTAAATCCAAAAGAAAATCTGTGGGGTGACCTGAAGAGGGCTGTGCACAAGAGATGCCCTTGCAATCTAACAGATTTAGAGCACTTTTGCCAGGAAGAGTGGGCAAATATTGCCAAGTCAAGATATGCCATACTGATAGACTCCTATCCATGAAGACTGAATGCTGTAATGAAATCAAAAGGTGCTTCAACAAAGCATTAGTTTAAGGACGTGCACGCTTATGCAACCAAATTATTGTACGTTTTTTATTTTTTATATTTTTCCCCTAGTTTGTTTTTCAATTGAATTGCACAGGTTATTGGTCACATTAAAGGTGGGAAAAGTTTTGAAATTATTTATTGTCGTCTCATTTTTTTATATCACAAAAGCCTGGCATTTTAACAGGGGTGTGTACACTTATCATATCTACTGTATATATTTCTTTCTATTAGAAAAAGTAAGTAAAGGAAAACTGGCATTACCAGAAGTGGATTATTGCTGTTATACAATTCCACTATTAAAAAATGCTTTCCTTTTAAATAAAAACGTTGGATTCACAAGCATATTTTCTCTGTAGTGATGTTGTGCTGCCTTTCACAGCTGGGGACAGCTTTGTAACATATTGTGAATGTGTGAGACATGCCATGAAGATGCTTGACAGTGCATTAGCGCCAATGCAGTTTGTGCCGCGTCTTCTTATTTTATTTTAGTTTTTTTAAGGACTCTGGAGTATGGATGCATCCTAATGGGTGAATAAGGATACTTGCTACTGTCAAAATCCCAATTATAAGTCTAAAGTACTTTTTTTAAACATTTTTTTTTACTTTTTTCTTCTGTTAAAATACTATGGATTTTAAAATATTATGCTTTCTGTTTAATTTGTAGAGCTTGTTAAAGTTGAATGGTTTTGGTTTATATACCTGCACAATGTGGATCTGCTATTTTTTAGATATCTGTTTAAAAGTTTGAATCTCGTCAGTAATACATATTTATTTTCACTGCTTAGCATAGTAGGGAGCATTGTACAAATCAATGGACTTCATGCTATAAATAATGATGGGTTTACAATCAGCACTTTGATTCTTTTGACTAATCGGCACACATGTTTTCTTCAATAATTAAATTTTATTGCATAATTCATTTTATATCCAGAACTTGCATTGGCTTAATTATAGGATTCAGCAGATTAGTATTTATATTTTCTAGATCTTTCTACCTATATTTTGAACTTTGACCATGCTTGAACTTTGATTGACATTCCTTCAAGCTCTAAATGTATGTCATGAATGTACGCAGCTCCAAATTGCCCCAACCATTATTACGATAATTCTAAAGGTGTGTTCATACTTTGTTTTTTTTATATTGAAAGTGACTGTTACAAAACAGTTAAATATAATCTAACCATTACTGCCATAATAATCTTCAGTACACTAAAGCAAAACTCATCAAAGTCAGGGTAAAAATAGATACACACAAAGGCGAAGTTAAACATAATGGCAAGAGTAGTGTAAAGAAAGACACTGAAGTATTGAAGATAATGAACAAAATGATGTTCTTTTATGTGGCCTTTTCTATTGAACTTTGGTCATACGTAAACAATTCCATTTATATTGTTATTTCTGTAATGCCACACCCATGCACTGTATATATAAGAATGGATCAAAGTGAGCTGCTTTTGGAACCATAGATCATTAAAGCTCAACGGTTTTATGTTAGTATTTTCTCCAGTCAGAGCCTGAGGCAGAGCTATTAGCCATAATGCAAGAGAAACTGGTTTAGCAGTTTACTCACTTTTTTAGTTTATAGCTTTCAGATTATACAAGTCACTATGAAATATGTTGTGAGTAATTTAAAGTAAATGAAAGTCTCAAGGTAAACAAAGCAAGCAATTGGAATGTTTTTCTGAACTTACTACTTACTGTTGAAATAGTCATTATTCTTTTATTAAAGTTGAATTAAAGTTAATATTTTTTTCCAAATGGTTAACTGATTTATTTTATAACATGGCTAGCTATGGCGTATAAAAATCTGCATATCTTTAAATTTCAACTTATACTATCACAGCATCACAGATGGTTAGATTTAGTGTTATTAGTTCATTTAACCCAGAAAGTCCACTCTGAATTTGAAATGATGTATATTATCAGTAAAACATTTAATTTATCATTCCATTTTTCGTATATTTAGAAACCATTACATCTTTAAGAAAAGGAATTAAACCAGTACTTCAGTTCATAGAGATACCCTAAAGAAGGTTGTCAGCTCCAGAATGATTTCCAGACATCTGATATATTGTTTTGTCAAACATTCAATTGAATTGCAAACCATATTCAGGGAACTAACGTGATAAGTTTAGATGCAACACAGATTAATGCACCTCAACACCGAATACAGTTTTCAGCTTTCGAAAACTTAAGGAAATGAAAGGAAAGATGATGAATAGTGTGAGGTGAAAGACAGGACAACAAACTTCTTGCAAACTCAAGAAAACATTGCAGGGTTTTAAAAAGAGCTCATAAACATTCTGAAAATGCATCAGACAATGAAGGACAACTAATAATGTCATACAATAAATTAATAAACGGAAGAGAAAGTCAGCAGAAAATGATACAAAGCAAAGTCTGCTGGTAGGTATTTTGTAAACAAGAAACATCTTTATTAAATTATCACTTATAACATAAGGAATTATACTTTTACATAAATGAAAATGATCCATATTGACATATTTTAATTGCAAACATTATACATCACTTATAATCTATTCAGTCATTGTCAGTCAAACATTACATAGCTCACTCAAATCCTGCCTTCGTTTAAACCTCAGTCTCCCTCCAAAATGTTATTCTACATATATTGTTCCCACAATTCCTACTTTTCATATATAATTTGCTCCTACCCTTTTCTAAAGATCCCATTTCCAGTTGTTTTATCTGTTACTATATTCACTACTTCTAGTACAGTTAGTTCCAATTTGGCTTCCATTTTCTAGTAATTATTCTGTTCTAGATGAATGTAAGAGGAAGAGAATACATTCAAATAAAATCAGAACATTACATATGGTATGTAGGGTTTGATCTCATTTTATTCAAGTAAGAAGTTCTAAATGATTTTCTAAAGCTAAAAGTGAGCAAAATAAATTTACCTGAATGGATTTGCATCAGTCCTCTAAAATATATTTATGCTTAACTAGCCAAATATCTTGCAACTCTCTTTATTAAACTGGGATAGTGGTAGAGTAGTATGCAGTTGTGATGGTAACCATTTGAAATGTTGAGACACACTTCAGTGAGTCCCAAATATGGAAACTGAATGGCTGAAAAAACACTCACATATATCAAGTCTGAGATTGCCATTTCTCTGAATGTTCCCTTTTCTTTGGGGTATGGCAGTCTCATAATTTTTGGGGGGGGGGACTTGCCCCCTTGAAAGAAAGAAAATTAAAGGAGAAGAGAAACGTCTGATATTTAGTCTTCTCCTTCATTTTCAACCTTTTTCAGGGGTGTTGGCACTTGGTGTCACAAGTGCTGACATTTCAATAAGGAGCCAGTTGTGATCCACTTCATAAAATGTATTAAAGGACTGTGACAATAAATTGCAAAACTGATGGCAAAGAACTTAAGCATTCCATCAGCTACAAGATACATTTCTAATGATGTGGTTGTTCTGCCCCTAAAACGTTTGCAGTTGGTGTTCTTAGTAAGCAGTAGTGCCTTTATCACTGAATGCTGGCCACTGAAATCTGTTATAGACTGTTTAACTAAAAGGCATCTCTCATGGCACAGTGTTCCTTTCCCTACAAAGGATTATTTATTTTATTTATTTGACATTTGTTTACTGGGAAAGACTAACTGTGCCAGTAAATTACCCCTTTTCAGCAGAGGCCAGGGGAGAAAAGATCCATAATTAACATGGAAAATAAATGTGATGAGAAAGAGAAAATACAATATAATATAATATAAATATCAAAGTATCACATTTAGAAGAAAAGATGAAATAGACAAGTGAGTCTATAACCACAGCGATATGATTATGATCATAATATGCTATATGTAGTTTGGGTACAGGGATATGAGATTGACTGAGATAATAATTGCACATCCAAAATAATACAAACTATAGTTTAGTAAAACTCAGAATAATACAGTTAAGATACAACAACTAAGACAATGTATACTGCATAAAAGTTAGTACACAAAAATGTGGGCAGTAATAGATGAAGAAGAGAAAGAAGCAACAGGAACAGAAGGATTATGTGAACAATAAAGGAGTTGATGTAAAAGAAAAGGTTTAGAATGGCAAATAAATAAATTAACACTATGTATTTGAGCTAACTGGGTGAGGAGTATCCAATGGTAAATGTGGGAGCAGGTAGAAAGAGAGATAGAGTAAGTCAGAGGTAAGAGAGAAATTATACATACGAGAAAAGAGATTAGAGAGAGTGTATAGCTTGGAGAAAGGGAGAGAGAGAGAGAAAGGTAAAATGGAAAGTTAGATAAGCAGGACAATGGTAGGAAGTTGGAAGCAAAAGAGATGTAATAGGGGAGATGGATATTCTACTTAAATCCCTCAGTGTAGATGCAATAACTTGGATGTCTGCTTCACTGAGTACTATCCAACAAAAGGGTGTCCTTATGTGTTTTAACAAAAGTAAACCATTTAATTTGTCATTTACTTAAGGGTGAATCAAAGTAAGCAAGCTGTGTGGCATTAAAAGATAAAGCCCTGGCTGTACTGCAGGAAACCTGAGTTTGATTAGTGGCCCAGGTGCAAGTAGGAGCTGGCCATTGAGGATGACAGAGAGTAACCACTGCTGGACCTCCCATCCAGGGTGGAAGAAAGTGGTTCTGCTCACCACAAGGCTGACATCTAGTGGAAGCACTAGGTGTTACACTCAGTGGAGTTTGACCCTGCTGAGCCTAAACTATAAAAGAGTAATAACTTATTTACATTATAGGTATGATAATAATTCTATGTCTTCTTCCTAGTGACTGTCAGCTATAGCAGTTCAAGTTAACTAGTAGGCTATGGGTACACTGCTTACTCTACTCATCTCATACCACCCTGTTATTAATTTAATTAACTATGGGAGCTCATAAACATGCGTGACCTGCAACCTAGCCCTCAATGAACCTGTCCATCTGCCTATACTGGGATCCAGAAGTTTCCGTAGTTCTGTTAATGACTACCACAAGAAAATTCAAGTAATGAAGTCATGATGTGCATGAATGTCAGGGAACCTTAGTGTATAACATTTGTGCAGGCATTATTATTGTCAAAAGTACAGACTTCTGTTGGCAGCTATGCTGAATTCATAAAAGTGTACGTAACCCATGGTTTGCATCTTGCAAGTAAAAAACTGTCCTGTAAATGCAATATATCAAAGTGATGTATGTGTCAGGCACTTACAGCTTTTAATAACTGCAAAATCTGATATATGCTACAGGACTAAATAATGGGAAGGATTCAGCTTCTGGTACAAAGCAGTCCAATAGATATTAAAGGAGCTTTAAAATGAACCTTCCTTTTCTTTGACAGAAAAAGATGCTGTCTAATACGTGCAAATATTGTACTTTGCATGCTGTAATAAGCATAAAGCACATTGCATTCGTACAGGCTTTATTAACAGTGACCATCTATGAACTTTTCTGACTTATTCTTATCTATTAATTCATAATAAGCATGTAATGGCATAAGGTCTCACTAGATTCAAATATCTATAGCTACAGTATACATTCTGCTGTCCAACGGTAAAAGCTGATTGAAACAAGTATGATAACAGGTGCAAAGAGATCAGTGGATTTTGGAGGACGTAGCCTAGCCATGGCTAAAACACATCGGTTAATGATATATGTTCATAGGTTCATAAGTGTGTACTAGGCTAATGACTACAAGGGTCTTTTAAAGCCTAACCATGCATCCAAAATTTCTGACAAGGTCTGGTACCCTTGAGAGATGAAACATTTACAAACAATAAAGAAGCAGAAACAAGGCAAACATGACAGATGGGGAAGTGTTCGACTCAAAAGTAGTGGTAAGACAATGTAAGGGAATGTATAAGCAAACGCTGGACCTCTTGTGGAGAAAGGACTTGTAAACTAAGTCATCAATAAGTAGTACATAGAAGGCTGGAGAATGTCTGTTGATTATACATGATTTAATGTCACTATTATATAAAAATGACCACATAGCTTCCCAATCAATTCTGTGACCTGCGTGAACCACAAAATGCAAATTACTCACCTCAGCTGAAATTGTATTTCTTAAAAGTTCTTTTGCCCTCAGTTATTTAGTGAGGGATCTTTTTCCACTACAGTGGGAGGGTAAACTTCTGAATTTGAACACATACTGTTTTATTGTCATTCAAAACTAGTTGGTATAAATGTTCAAACATACCCTACCCTTTGAACAAATAATCACCATCAACTGAGTTCCAAGTTTATGCAAGTTCAGAATTGTGTTATGAGTAGCCATTTTAAGCCATCAGACTTAATTGTTGTAAATTTAGGCCTGGCATTGTACCAGGCAGAACAATGAACCCGGTTTTCCTACACTAGATAGATTGATTCCAGACACTGCAGTGCAGTGTAAGGGGAGTGTTATCTTTCTGACTGTGCCATCTTTTGGATGAGATGTTAAACTGAGGCCCCATCTGCTTTTAGTTCAGGTAGATGTAAAAGATTCCACAGCTCCTATTGAATAGAGTAGAAGTTCTCAGATGCGCTGTTCAAATTTATGCTAGTAGCATAAATACCCCCTTGGGTCTTTGCTAGTGGTACTAACTCATTAAATAAAGGATAAATAAAAAGGATAATTTAAAATATTGTCTGAATTATACAGACGGTGTAGAGAAGTGATGTTGAAAATTTTATTGGGGATCCTTGATAACAGAAAGCCTAAAGTATTGTTCAGTTTTGTTGGGAAGTCACTCAGTTGTGCAACGTCCTTTATTATTATTAAGTCCTAATGTACCTTTCCTACAACTGTTTAGTATGTGCCACTACACCATCAATATGAGGAAGGCTGACATCACCTAGAATGATCAATTTTTCATATCTACAACCTGTCTCCACAATTTCATTAAACTCTAACTGAACAAGCAGATACAGTTTAGGAATTTAGTAGCAGGCCATCAGTCTTAAATTATTAGAACCAAAAAACCCTGTTGATTCTACTGGGATAACTTCCATTCTTTTGTCAAGTGACAAAAGTCTAACTTGAAGAGTGTCACGAACAAATATGAAGTAGTAATATAAGATGCCTGCATATAAGTGGAAATTTCATTCACTTGATAAGAGAGGCTATTGTTACTACATTTAGATCTAGAAGTAAAAAAATTACAAGCTACACTAAGAAATAAGAGAGCATATGATGGCCCATAATTTGGGTTGATATCACATATAACATTTAACTTTAGTATGGCAATGTAAAGAAGTTAAGAGCTTTTCCTGGTGCAATTTTTAAAAACAGTAATTAATTCAATAAATAGCTCTAGCAAAGCTAATAACTGCTGATTTGTGAAAGGGCCTGCATGGTTTGTTATTAAATACAATAATTCTTAAGCACAAAAAAAATTAATTTTTTTTTCCCCCAGAGGAATGTTGATGTAGTATCAGCAGTCTGGGTTTTTAATAAGGGTAGAGCCACAGTCATTTACACTATAAAAGTTGATGAACAGTTGTAGTGAAGTGAGCATGACTGTAGGACGTGGCAAAACAGTGAAGTTAAATGAGGAAAATATGCATTTGGATATAAAAGCATTTTATTAGGAGGCGGCCTGTCTGGATGACTGTAATGGAAATGGGACATTTCACTTAGGGATGTCTTCTTGTTTTGAGAGTACTGTTAAGAGAATGGAGAGCTGCACCCATTAGAATGAAAGAGAATAAGGATGTAGGTATCTTAACCAGTGTGACAGACAGGCTAAAGAATGGTGACATCATTTCCTTGAGGAAAATGGTATGGAAGTATGTGATAGGTTGGTTATGTGCAGCACTGTGAAGGAAAAGTGGAGAAGAGTAGATCTGAAACAACCATCAAAAAATAAGGTATAGATAGTGTATTGGATGTTTGCTGGTAGTATCATTTATACTGTTACCACTGTAGGTTAAGTATGAGAAAAAGGTGAGGTATTATACATATTTAATTACCTGTTAAGCAATATGTTAAGATAAATGAACTAAGACATAAATATGGGTATAGAGGAAGGCAAGGTTTTGCAAAATGTAATGCAGATATGATCAGTACACTAATGTAATGCAGGGATCTGAGACCTTACAAAAAGCTACACTTTTGTATAGGTGCAAAACAGCAGTAACAGTAACACAAGAAGTAAAAAAGCTATGGTCTGGCATCCGTGCACAGTTTGTCATGCTTGAGTAGTAAGTTTTCATCGCTATGTTTGCCCTTCTCTTCTTTTCTGTTTATTTTGAAGTAGCAAGATATGAATGGCGTTACAGTGTTGTGAAGTTATGTACAAGTACTATTAATAAAGATATATTTGAGGCTGACTGGTGACAGTAAAGGAGGAAAGCCATATGAATTGAAAGAAATATAATAGGCCAGTTTTCTACTGCCATCAGTTTACATAAGGGGCTGATACAGAGTGAGTAGTATAAATGTTTAGTGAATTTGGACGAGAATATAGTAGTGGACTAAATGCTAAATTCTCCCAAAAAAATGTGCTTAATATTGGTAGTACTGTATGGGTCTTAGACTACAAATAGTAGTACAAGAAATGGATTCAGGAAGAGGCATGACAGTTGCTGAGATATGATGTAAGAGGAATTGACCTGTTAAGATAAAAAGTTGATTATATGAATGAGGGTGAAGCTATGAAAGTGATTCAGATTTAAAATCTTTAAAAATAGTGCATGCATTCCTGTTCTTTTAAAGGAAATGATCCAACTGACTAGTTTATTCTTAATTGGTGAGTCAACGGGGATAATGAAGACATTATCTAGATCAGATGGTCCTTCAGTCTGTGATACTGTGCATGATGCAGAGCCCCAATATTCTGCAGTGTCATATCATTTGGCTAAAAAGCTGGGAAGTGCTTGGTATTGCTCTGGGGTTAGCATTACATTCCTCCTCAGAGTGAAGAGTGATGAAGCTGATCTCATTCTTGATGTTTTTTATTCTTGACATTGTCTAATTGTTAAATCTTTAAGAAATTTCCTTTTGCCTTCTTTCATTAATGTTTATGTTCAGTTCTGACTGTAGTGCAAGTGGGCGCCTGTTGAAATTCGGAGGATTGTAAAGGTGATGTTTGGAACAGTGACATTAAATGTGTGAATGGTGAATACTAAAGCTGAGGTTGCCATATCTCTGTGCAACCCCCTTCTCCAACTTTCATCAATCTTGGGGTTAGTATGTACGTGTAGAAGAGATGCAGGGGCAATATTTCCCCCTCACATCAATAGTGCATGTTTGGTGTAATAGTGAGTGTTAAAAGTATGTATTTTGCTTGTATTATTGCTTGCATCACATTTTATCTGCCATAAAATTACAAGTTTTATACTAAAGATATAGAGAAATATCTCCATTGCAGCCTTCAAGGATCCTTGGAGTCTTAAAGGTAGCCTATGCTCTTTTTATTTGTTCCATCCACCACGAGTGGGATGACTGATATCTGAACCATCTACTGTTGATGGGAAATAAAATGTCAAGAAGTGTTAGAATGACATTTAAATGTATGTAAGATATCTTCACTAGAGTTCTGCTGGAAGACAAAGGTAATCTGGCTAAATTTGCTAAGTTGAAAATTAGTGTATTTTTTTCTTTTCTCTTTTTTCTTTCTGAAATGTGTTAACAGTTAACTTCAGATAGATAATTTGAAAAGAATCAGTAGTGATGGTTTTAGCTAAGAGATTGTCATTAATTAGGTTTTTTGGCATCTCATGCGGACAAAAAAAAAATAGTGTGCAGAGATTGCTTAGGAGTTGCTTTGAAAAGACTGGAGCATGTATCCAAGGTACAAATCTTGTTATTTTCCAGTGACAAAATTATGGGGATGTGGGGATGGTAGAAGATTTGATTATCTGACTGATTTCGTATTTGTTGACGTCAGTAGTAAATACTTCTTCTGCTGCATTGAAAATAACTTGGAGAATATAGTTATGGGATTTGATGTTTGCTGAAATTAATTAATCTATATTTCCAGGCTTGCCTGTTGAGGAGGGCAGAAGGGAGGTAGAAAGTGTCTACCAGCTATTATAAATTACTGCTTATAAGATACTCCCACAAAATCCAGGTTGGATCATGCTGTGTCTTGCTGGAGAAGTGCTAATAAAGTATTGTTATAGGTTTATGATATAAGTGTAAAATCTTCATACACCAATATATTTTCCTGGCCTACAGCTGGAAAACACATTGCAGCTGTGGTCTAGGGTAGATAGCAATGGGTATCTGATTTAAGCCTTGTTTCAGTAACTGCTATAATGTCAAACTTGGTTGGGTTGAGAAAGCTTTTTCAAATGCTGCATAAACTGCAGTTGTTATGGTTACAATCTGTAGTCATTTACTAGCGTCATATGTCTGCGACTCTGTGACATATTCTAATGGCTTGAGGTTGAAGGAATAAGTACGAGACATGGAAATAAATGCTGAAGGAGGATTGTCAATAGTGACATATGTGATTAGGACAACTAAGATTCTGGTGAGAGTATATGCTTATTGGAGGTGTTAGATGTAGGTATGGGATGTGATGTAAGTGTGCTGGGATATAAAATAACTTCTTTTCTAGGGTGGGAGTGTGGTGAGAGCAGTTTGAGCCAGTAGCTACACTATACAGAGATAATCAGGAGCTAGGTGTTAGTAGCTGCATTCATTGACAGTAGCTAAGTTACAACAGTTGTAGTTAGATGAGATGTCATGTCTCATTCCCTTGCAGATGTTCTAGATAATGGTGTTCTCATACAGACAATTAGCTTTTTACTACAGACTGTTGAGTGCACTATTAAACTATATTAAATTATATATATTAAACTATTCAGTAGGTTTGTAGACTAATTATTTTAAAGAAAGTAAGAAGGAAAATACTTGAGAACATAAATAGGACATGAAGGGTAAGCAGGAGAGAGCATAGAGATAGGGACAAAAAAGTGTGCTGAGATTTGTTAAAGTACCCTGCAATTGTACAAAGTGCCTCTAGTTACTAAATGAAGGCAAGCAGGTAAAAATCAAAAGAAGAGTCCACATTTCTTATGCAAATATCTTCACTGTATGCTAAGAATTATTAGTTTTAGATTCTTAACTCATTCACACCTAGTAGCTGTGGAATGGCATACCTTTGACAGCCTATTTATATCATTTCATTGTTGAGCATTTTTAATCAGTTTTAAAATAAAAGCTAAACAGATATACATATCTTGTTAGAATTTGAGAAATACAGCTTTGTGGTGCATTGAGATAAATCCACAAATGTGAGAACCTGTACAGCTCTGTGATGTATAGGGACAAAGCCACAAATGACACAACCTATAGAGCTCTGTGGTGCATAGGGAGAAAGGCACAAATGTGACAACCTATACAACTCTGTGGTGCATAGGGATAAAGCCACAACTGTGACAACCTGAACAGCTCTGTGGTGCATAGGCATAACGACACAAGTGTCACAACCTATACAGCTCTGTAGTGCATAGGGATAAAGGCACAAATGTGACAACCTATACAACTCTGTGGTGCATAGGGATAAAGCCACAACTGTGACAACCTATACATCTCTGTGGTGCATAGGGATAAAGCCACAACTGTGACAACCTGTACAGCTCTGTGGTGCATAAGGATAAAGCCACAAATGTCACAACCTATACAGCTCTGTGGTGCATAGGGGTAAAGGCACACATGTGACAATCTGTACAACTCTGTGGTGCATAAGAATAAAGTCACAAATGTTTCTCAGTCAACCTGATTTCAATTAGTGGTTCAGATGCTGAAAAAATAGAAGAGGATACAGCTTTTTGATAGTGTGGTAAAACAAGGGAGGGATTTATTGGCTCTCTCACCATTCACATTACTATCCTATGGTCAGGTATTGGCCAGTCCCTAACAAGCACTGCCATGCTTGTTAGGAATGATGTCAGAATGGCTACCCAACTTGGTATGCCAGTAGCTCTGACAGGACATATGTTGGAGGATGTGCACTCCTGTGGGCATTGGTAGCTCCAGTAGGTATGCTGGTGTCTGTGTCACCATCAAGGAGTGTTATTAGGGAGCTATGTGAAAAATTCCATCATGGCAACCTGGCAGACATCATATTATAGACCACCCTTACCTGACAAGGGACTGAATGGGGTCATGTGGCTCTTGCCTTGGAAGGAAATAAAAGGCCACATAATGCTGACCTTATTGGAGGATGAATGGGCAGATGTGATAGCAGCTTGATTGTCTGCAGGCATGGTAATAGAAAAAGCACAGATACTGTTGTTGTTCAGTAAAAACAGCTCTTTACTATGATTCAACACCTTGAAATTAATTGCATTAGTAATATAATATACCATTATACGATAAAAATCTCCATACCTACATTTTTGCTAGGTTTTCACAAACAGTTGATTCCTATCATGGGCGCCGTACAACCTAGACACATAGTATCATCAGGTTTTATTTAGGCATATATATTCTTTCATAACATGCCCAGCAGTTCCTTACTATGTACTTGCTTTTAAAATATTTACTGAATTATGAAATAAAATGCTT
Source organism: Protopterus annectens (assembly GCF_019279795.1). Taxonomy (NCBI): domain Eukaryota; kingdom Metazoa; phylum Chordata; order Ceratodontiformes; family Protopteridae; genus Protopterus; species Protopterus annectens. The sequence continues at coordinate 819,820,223 of NC_056731.1, read as the reverse complement.
ATAACCATAATTAACAGTATGGACTTCTCTCAGTATATGTCAAACTGCACAAATTACTCCACAACTGTCAGTATTCTTTAGCACCATCTGAAGTTTTGACTGATATCATGCAACAGTCTGTAAATCATTCAGATATGGCAGTATTCATGAAAATAAGGAAATACTGCATAGTTGTGTAACACTAAGAAAACAGTCAGCAGTCTCCAGCATGGTACATAACACATGCAGCAACACAGTTTTTTGGCACCCACTATGAAGATTTGCACAATATCCCCTTTATGAAAATATTAATATAAATATGAAGTGTTTTATGTAACAAACAATGGTTAATATCCCCACTGCTGTACATCTTAGGCATATAATCTTAGTGTTTTTTTCTTTACAAACTACTCTCTCACTTCAGCTTATTAAATGGTAAGTCACATGATTAAGGAATCCAACTCCAAACAATTAAATGATGCCATAAGGAGCTACAGGTTTAAATGGGATTAAGTGGGGTGTAAACAAGTTAATTTTCACTATACACGTGTCACACAGCAAAACACTGTTTCAGGTAAGGTAGAAAATGCCAAATTGGCTTAATAGTTGGTGTCATTCTAAAACCGACATGCAAAAATGCCTATGCAAATGTATGTAACCCCTCCTGCCATAGTAGATCTTTCACATTGGAAGTGATAGAAGTCAAACATACAGTTTTTCATTTCAACTTGTACATAGTCAGGGTTATTTACATAAAAATACTTTAACGGGTTCATGATATGACTGTAAGAGTGCCTGAGAAAATATTTTGTCTTTAACAATCCAATTCAGTCATCAGAATAGTTCTAATGTTTATTTGCTTGAAATTCCCTGCTAATAGCTCTCTACAACAGCCTGATTATCATGTACAGGGTGATGCTTTTAAAAAGACAACAGTAAAAACTCACAGGTATCTCCGTACAGGTGACCCAGTCAACATATTAGATTTGCATGTGGAATGCATTTTTGAAATGTCTGGGGCAAGAGACAAGAGGAAAAATTAGGACATTGGGATGGCAATTAAATACTCTGGAGCCAGCAGGATAAATCTGGTGAGAATGATGACCCTCACAAGGATAGTCATAGGTAGCATTCTGTCTTTCACAAAAATGCATAAATTGTTGCACAATGAAATTTTCACACTTAAAAAAATGTAATCAAAACCATATTACATTTTGCACATCTTACACACATCTTACCCATGCATTGACTGACACACTAACACAGCAGTTGTAAAGATAGAACCATGTTAATTTATTTATTTTTATGTAATTGTCCTGGACAAGAGTTTTTCTTCTGATCTATAATGTAGTATTACCTGAAAAATGTTTATTCCACTAGAGTTTATGTTGTCCATCCCACAGGGATTTTATTCAATATCTAATATAATAGCTAGGGTGCCTGCAGGGCTAGAAGAAAAGTTCTTGTCCAGTACATGTCAGGCTGGAATGAGATGGTAGATAGGGCTTCCTGTTTTACTTACATCTCCAGTACAAGAGTTTATGCACAGCACTTTCTTAGGTACAGGAAACCTTCTGGTCATTCCAATGTAGCAAACTCAAACTCAAATTCAGACAATATAATGGTGTCATCCCTCAATGCTAGGAGTCTAAAGAAAGATAAGCTAATTAGAGGACTTTCTTCAACTTGAACACATTCATATTTGTGTAGCTACAGAGACATGATTTCAAAGCAATGACGACACTCATTCTAAACCGGGATTTATTGCTTGTCATGGCTTCTGGCTCTTGAAATAGTATCTGTATTTGTCAAAAACACCATCAGCTCATATGTGATTTCCTATAATCCCAAATTTGAACTCTGGATATCCAAATTAACCTGAACATATCCAACTATTATTTCACTGCTAGCTACAGATCCACATCAAAATCCCTGAAAAAAAAAATGGAATTATTCTTCATAAATAAACAAAATGCCTTCTTGTTTGGGGGTCATCAATTATCTAAGCATTGACTTGCATACTTATACCTCTAATAATGGATGCTGTCAGTGTTCCCTAGTCTTTGTCAACATCAGCATACTGGTGCAAATTGAAAAACTAGCCACTAGACAATCTAGTATCTTAGACCTGGTCCTTAGCAACCTAGGCCCAAATTGCACCTTTCCTTGCATGTCCTCATTGCTGTTTAAATTTGATCACAAATCAGAAATGTTTTCTGTCTGGCTTAATGGTATCACACCATCTCTAGATGGGATGATCTCCTACAGACAAAATCTATAAAAGCTTGTAGAAGACCTTCAGAAAATTGCCAAAAATCCCCCACAAATGGACTCAACTGAGAGGGCTGACATATTCATGGTGACATTTACCAGCACTGAAAGAGCTGCACAGACAAGTTCATGCTCATCCTACCTAAATATAATAGTAAGTTCAGGAATTAATCTCTCTGGTGGGACTCACATATTAAAACACTGTGTGATGACTGTGCCCTGGCCCAGCAATCAAGGAGCCTCAATCCTCACCACTAACACCAGGGAGGTTGTCACATAGAAGAGGAAAGGATAACAAATACACACAGCAAAGTACAATTTCCATTAACTGCACACAGAGATCACAGTCAGTCTGGGGCTGGTTGCTTCCTTGCTCCCCAGGTCCCCAATAAGACTCCCCACTGGCACAGCTATAGGGTCCAGATCTCAGCCTAGCTGGCAAGCTAACCTTCAGTACCCTCTCTGTCCAACCAGTGCTTCATGTCCCTGCCCAGGTAACTGACACACATCCACACTTTGAGATAAATATTTATACAACTTCACAGACACTCCTGGGAAAGGCTGACACAGATTTTTCTAGCTGTGCCACTTTACCCAGACTATACAGTAGTAATTACTGCCACCACCAACTTAATAATCAGCTACACAAAGGCCCTTGAAAGTGTGTCCAATTATTACTGTGCAATATTATTATCCAATTGGTAATGTGACTATTCAGTCTAAGGCTTATTACAGTGGCTTATTACAATAAACTCTATAAATATGCAATGTACTCTAGAGCTTACTTATCTCTACACAAACCACCCACAGGTGCAGGTTTTAAAATATTTAATAATAACTAATTAAAACACAAGACAATACTACTATACCACAGAGATATCTAAGAGTTCAGAGATCACACAGAAACTTAAAATAATTCAGTAGGACTGGTCTAATATCAAAGAAAAACACTTAATCTAACTTTCTAATCTTTAGCTATTCTTAAGAGAAAACATAGTGCTACAATCCTACTTACATAAATAAAGAGCATAAGCAGTGTGGGGGTTGATGGTCCAAGACAAAATGCTTACAGTCTCTCACTGAACAATAGTTTTTAAAAACACCAACAAACAGCTATGCTAAGGCCCTCCCAAATTACATCATTTTGACACTTAGGTATTCCCAGTATTCACATTACATTATTTTGACACGTAGTCTGGAGTTCCCAGGCAAACAAACTGCATTATTTAGCAAGCTAACACCTGCTCAGGAAACTACAACATTAAAAGACATTTCACATGTATACTCTAACAATTATTTCTTAAGTTAAGACAATAGAAAGAATGTGTTCAGCCAGCCGTTTCGGCACCACCATTTAGATAATTGTAACTTCAAAGAACATTTGAAATGCTTGGCTTGGTTTTCCTTACAGCAGATGGCAATGTTGCAACAATCTTGAAGTTCACATTTTACAGTGTTTTTTTCATTTAAAAATACAAGCCTGTATTTTCCATTTATATAGACAAATGATAGAATTATGTATCAAATTCTATTTGACTAGGCTGGCAGCTTTCGCCCATCTTTCCCCAATCTTCACTTCTCTTCCCCCCTGGAGAACTCAAGCTAGTTTTTCAAGTGACCCTTGAAAAATGCCACTTGAGAGGGTTAGATCTATCTGGGTGTAGCTCACCCCATTCCCTGTCTTGAGAGCCCATCTGCATTGGCATTGCTACCCCCACTGTGGTGCTGCACTGACATATCATATGGTTGCAACCCCAAGCTCCATCTTAGTAATTTGGCATTTTGCTGACTGGCTCTGTTTAACCATGTTAGAGGGTTGTGATCTGTCATTGCAGTGAATTTTCTTTCATACAGATAAGGCTGAAGTTTCTGCAATGCCCACACTATGGCTAGACATTCCTTTTCTACAGCTGCATAGCATTCTTCCCTGGGTTGGAGCCTACAACTGAGAAAAATCACTGGGTGCTCTTCTCCTTCTGAAGAAATCTAGCTAAGTACAGCCCCCACCCACTGTTTGAAGCATCCACTTGCACAATACATTCTTTGCTGTAATCTGGACTGGCTAACACAGGGGGTCCTCTCAAAGCTTTAAGCTTCTGAAATGTCTGCTCACATGCTGGGGTCCACACTACCTTATCTGGCCTGTTCTTCCTTGTCAGGTCTGTGAGGGGAGCAGCTATGTTACTATAACTGGGGACGAACTTTATGTAGTACCCTGCTGTCCCTAAGAATGCCCTCACCTGCTTTTTGGTAACAGGTGCATTCCATGCCTGAATAGCTTCCATTCTGGCAGGTTCTGGCCTTATCTTACCACTCCCAACTCTATGTCCTAGGTGGGAGACCTCCGCCATTCTCACCTGACATTTGCTTGGCTTAATGGTCAGCCCTGCCCTCTGTAGTCTGCCCAGCACCTCCCTGACATGCTGAAGGTGCTCTGGCCAGGAATGGTTATAGATGGCAATATCATCTAAGTAAGCAAGGGCAAACCATCCTGCTCCTGCTAGGATACTATCCACCAGCCTCTGGAAAGTCACTGCGGCATTCTTCATCCCAAAGTGCATCTTTGTGAACTCATACAAGCCTAAAGGAGTCACAAAGGCTGACTTCTCTCTAGCACTGGGAGTCAGGGCACCTGCCAGTAACCCTTGGTGAGATCAATGGTTGTAAGATACTTAGCCCCACCCAGCTGCTCTAGGGCCTTATCTGTCCTAGGCATGGGGTAAGCATCTGACCCTGTGTGACTACTAAATTTCCTGTAATCCACACAGAACCTGGTGCTGACATCCTTCTTTGACACCAACACCACTGGTGAAGCCCAGGGACTGTTGGGATCTTGAATCACCCCTAGTTTCAACATCTCCTGTACTTCTTCCCTCAGAGTCTGTTTGACTCACTCAGGCACCCTATAAGGGGCCTGCCTAATAGGCTTTTGGGGTCCTGTATCCACTTGGTGCTGCACCAGGTGGGTGCTCCCTGGTTTCCCAATGAACATGTCCCCAAATCCCTACAACACTGCTCAGATTTCTCGAACCTGGATAGGAGATAGCTGCTGGGATATAGCTAACCCTTCCACCAAGGTGTCAGCCCGAGCCTCACTGAGGAGATCAGTCCCCAGATCTCCCTCAGACTCCTCCTGCAATTCACTGCAAATACTCAGCACTAGGGACTCCCTGTCATGGTAAGGTTTCATCATGTTAACATGGTACACTTTGTGCTCCTGCCATCTGCCTAGCACTTCCACTATGTAGTTAACATCACTTACCTTTCTTACCACCTAGTAGGGTCCCTCCCAAGCTGCTTGCAGCTTGTTGTGTTTGACAGGAATGAGAACCATTACCTGCTTCCCCACAGCATATTCTCTAGCTCAAGCATTCCTGTTATACCACACCTTTTTCTGTTGTTGGGCTTTTGCCAAGTTCTCCTGGGCCAAGCCCATGAGTTCCCGGAGCCTTGTCCCGAGGTTTAGGGCGTATGCCACAACAGACTTCTTGGGAGACTCATACTCACCTTCCCACTCATCTTGAATTAAATCTAGAGGTCCCCTCACCCTATGCCCATACAGCAACTCAAAGGGAGAAAAACTATTGGATTGCTAGGGAACCTCTCTGTAAGCAAACAACAGATGGGGCAAATATTTGTCCCACTCCCTCTTAAACTGATCTGCAAATGTCTGTAGCATGGACTTGATTGTAGAGTTTAACCTCTCAACAAGACCATTTGTCTGGGTATGGTCGGTGGTGATCTTCATGTGCTTCACCCCACAGGACTTCCACAGACAAGCCAGCAGGTCTGACATGCAATTGGCACCTCGGTCAGTCAGTATTTCTTTTGGGAAACCTACCTGGCTGAAAATCTGTAACAAAGCATTTGCCACCTTCTCTGCCTCAATGGAGAACAAATCCACTGCCTCAGGGTATAGTGTAGCATAATCCACTACCACTAGGATATGCTTTTTCCCTGTGGAATTTGGGGCACTCAGAGGACCCACAATATCTATAGCTACCATCTGAAATGGCTCTTCAATCACAGGCAAAGGCATCAAAAGAGCTCTCACCCTGTCTCCTGCCTTGCCTACCTTTTGGCACTGCTCACAGGTCTTGCAGTAACCTGTTACATCTCTGGAAATTCCAGGCCAATAGAAGTTCTGTATAATATGCCACTTTGCACATTTTATGCCCATATGACCTGCAAAGGGAATATCATGAGCTATGGCTAGAAGTGCCCGATGGTAAGCTCTAGGCAGTACCAACTGCTGTACTCTCAAACCTTCCAGCCCTCCCTCAAGGGTCCACTCTCTGTATAGTAACTTTTTGTCTCAGTATACAGATTCCCCCTTCCCTTGAGAATCAGGTGCCTCCCTAGCTACCTGCCTCAGGCCTTGCAATGTAGGGTCTGAGAGCTGAGCCTGTCTCAACTGTCTCCTTGTAACCCTTCCCAGCTCCCCTTCCACAGGAAGTCTGGCATCCTCTGACAGTGGTGCCTCACTATCAGCCTTGGTACTACTACTCACTTCTACCCTTGCAGTTACCCTGTCCAAGGGAACATCAGTACCCACAAGCAGCTGTGGCTCACATTCTGTCTCACTGCTACAGTGTAGCTCCCTCCCAGAAGTAACCACCCCAGCAGTCCTGGCTGCAAATATGCAGTCTGCCTGGGTCTCCCCCAGGCTACCAGACCCACATACTTGTCTCCTAGCCTCACTGCATATAACTGCATAAGTACATGGAAATGCCTCATCCAAATCCTTCCCTCTCAGGATATCTGCAGGATGGTAGTTCCATACACCTGTTGCCTCAAGATAACCTACTGTTGGCATTTTGTCTTTCCCACTAACTGGCTCCCTCAACTTTGGTTCCCCACCTTGCCTCCATGGACACCTGTATGCCACATGGTCCCACTGGTTGCATTCAAAACATTTAACCCTAGCTCCTGGACATGTACCTGGACTGGTGGCTTTCCCTGCTACTGGCAGATTCCATTGGGGCAGTCCATGCTGCCCACCCTGGGTTCTTTTAGACCCATGAGCAGCACTGGGGGGGTCCCCTTCCTGTGCAGGGCTGCCCTGCTGGCCAGGTATAGGTCTTCCTTCTTCTCCAACTCATCTGAAGTAGCACATTGTCTATCAGCTAACCAGATTCTCATGTCCTCAGGCAAAGTGCTAAGGGATTGTTCCCTCACCAAAAGGTCTGCCAGCCCTTCAAAAGTGGTGACCTGACATCCACTCACCCAGCTATGAAAATAAGTGCTCAGTTCAGCAACATATTCATATACATTATCATCTGCCTTGTGTCTATGCTCACAAAACATTTTCCTATACATTTCAAGTGTTAGCTTAAAACATTCTAACAGACATTTCTTTACAGCAGTATAATCAAAGCAGACATAGTCAGGCATTTGTGATATGCAAGTTCCAGCTTTCCCATGGAGTAAGGGGGTCAGGAACCATACCCAGAGCCTTTGGTCAACACTATACTGTTTGCATACCCTTTCAAACATGTGAATGAAACTATAAAAAATAACCCCCTCTTTAAATTGTGGACTAAATGTACTGACTTGTTGTGCTTCTGGGGTCTAGTTACTCCCTTCCCCATTACCTCCATGACTCTGGCGAAGAGTCAGCATTTCCCTCTCATGTTTCCGCTGATGCTCCTTTTCTTCGACTTCTATCTCCAACGCAAGTCTCTTTAGCTCCAGCTGGATTTTTAAGTCCACTGCAGAAAGGTTGAGCTGTCCATTCTCTGAGGATATTGTATTTCCACTGCCAGTCTGATTGTCCTTCACAGAAAGGTTGAGCTGTCCATTCTCCGAGGATATTGTATCTCCACTGCCAGTCTGATTGTCATCCTGGATGCTGTTTTCTGATGCAGCTGTAACAAGGCTGCAATCAGGTCTGCCTCAGTCAGGTTTCCATGCACCAGTCCCCTAGCCTGCACATCTCCACCAGCTGGCTCCTTGTCAGCTTTCCATACTCCTGTTCTGACATGCTGCTTGCTCACCCTGACTAACTAAGCTAACAAAAGAAATAAAACAATTGTGATCTGAACTCTGAGTATACACTACATGGCTGATTTAGAGTACAAAACACTTTCAGAGATCACTGTACATAAGCTACAGGATTTACTCTACCCACACCCCTACAAGCCAATTAGTATTTGCCAACTAATTAATATGTGATGTGGATATCCCACCACTGCCAAACAGATATGTGAGGATATCTTATCCCACCTACTGGCACCAAATATGTGATGACCGTGCCCTGGCCCAGCAATCAAGGAGCCTCAATCCTCACCACTAACACCAGGGAGGTCGTCTCATAGAAGAGGAAAGGATAACAAATACACACAGCAAAGTACAATTTCCATTAAGTGCACACAGAGATCACAGTCAGTCTGGGGCTGGTTGCTCCCTTGTTCCCCAGGTCCCCAATAAGGCTCCCCACTGGCACAGCTATAGGGTCCAGATCTCATCCTAGCTGGCAAGCTAACCTTCAGTACCCTCTCTGTCCAACCAGTGCTTCATGTCCTTGCCCAGGTAGCTGACGCATACCCAAACTTTGAGATAAGTATTTATACAAATTCACAGACACTCCTGGGAAAGGCTGACACAGATTCTCTAGCTGTGCCCCTTTACCCAGACTATACGGTAGTAATTACTGCCACCACCAGCTTAATAACTATCAGCTACCCAAAGGTGCTTGAAAGGGTGTCCAATTATTACTGTGCAATATTATTATCGAATTGATAATATGACTATTCAGTCTAAGGCTTATTAGAGTGGCTTATTACAATAAACTCTATAAATATGCAATGTACTCTAGAGCTTACTTATCTCTACACAAACCACCCACAGGTACAGGTACAGGTTTTAAAATATTTAATAATAAATAATTAAAACACAAGACAATACTACTACACCACAAAGATATCTAAGAGTTCAGAGATCACACAGAAACTTAAAATAATATAGTAGGACAGGTCTGATATCAAAGAAAAACACTTAATCTAACTTTCTAATCTTTAGCTATTCTTAAGAGAAAACACAGTGCTACAATCCTACTTACATACATAAAGAGCATAAGCAGTGCTGGGGTTGATGGTTCAAGACAAAATGCTTACAGTCTCTCACTGAACAATAGTTTTTAAAACACTAACAAACAGCTTTGCTAAGGCCCTCCCAAATTACATCATTTTGACACTTAGGTTTTCCCAGTATTCACATTACATCATTTTGACACTTAGTCTGGAGTTCCCAGGCAAACAAACTGCATTATTTAGCAAGCTAACACCTGCTCAGGAAACTACAACAATAAAAGACATTTCACATGTATACTCTAACAATTATTCCTTAAGTTAAGACAATAGAAAGAATGTGTTCAACCAGCCATTTCGACACCACCATTTAGATAATTGTAACTTCAAAGAACATTTGAAATGCTTGGCTTGGTTTTCCTTATAGCAGATGGCAATGTTGCAACGATCTTGAAGTTCACATTTTACAGTGTTTTCTTTCATTTAAGAACACAAGCCTGTATTTTACATTTATATATACAAATGATAGAATTATGTATCAAATTCTATTTGACTAGGCTGGCAGCCTTCACCCATCTTTCCCCAATCTTCACACACTGTATAACAAAAGAAGGAAAATAATGAAAAGGTATAAGAAATACAGTTCCACTTCAAGTCCAGACTGAGGCATGCCAGCAAGGAACATGAGCTTAAAGCCACTAAATATACCAAGGTAAACTACAAATGTTTCTTTATTTATACCAAACATATAAGAAATAATGTCAACAGTGTCCATTTGACATGGGTTTGAGCCTTTTGATAGTTTGCTTTTCAAAATGGTCAGTAGACCTTATTTTGGGATCCACACCATCAATACCCAAGTGATGCTCTCTGTACTCATCCAGTCAGCACCACTGCATCATTACTCTCCAGTTTGTTGTTGTCAGACACTACCCTTCCATGAGCTGAGAGCCTCCCTCTCTCACAATTTGAGATGATCATGGTAACTTACTACCAAACAGCAAAGAAGAAAAATATCTCTTTTATGTCTAAGAGTATGTAAATATAGTAGTTAATAAAACTCTTATTCAGCATAACCTATGGTATAAAATAGCCCATCTGCTCTCACCAGATGCACATCAGGCCCTGGCTGGAAATGTACTTTTTTCAAAATAGAATATGGCCTCCCACTGTTAACCTTACATTCCAGTTCTAATGCTTAAAAACTGCAGACTGTTGTTAACAAGATATGCAGATTTGTGTTGCTATCAAATTTTTGCAGTCATCTTTGTAACTTACTTAACATTTTTAAATGGTTACCAGTCAATAACAGATCCACTCCTCTTCTTTGTTATCTCATTTTTAAAATCTAAGTACAGGGTCATTGTCCTCCATTAAAATTTACACAGCCAAAATATGTCAGTTATACATAGGAAACACATCGAAGAGAATACCTCCTCATCATACTGTGTCCTAAAACCCCTATTGGTGAATGAACCTTCTTGAATAAGCTTGGCTATTTGTTATGGGCTTCATCCAGATTTTAAACAACAAAAACAGTGCAGCTCTTCAATACAAACTAAAGGAACACCTTGCAAATGATGCAGTATGCTTTTGCTCCCTTGACAAGGTTTAAATCATAAACATCTAATGCCATCACCAACATATTTTCTGCTTGTTGCCAAGTATGGATATTCTGTCAATAATAACCTGTTATTAGCTGTTCTTCTATTTTCTGTCTTGCCTTGATCATGATTGTATATGATGGTAAATGATACTATAATGTATTGCATCCAAAGTTTCCATGTCAGTGTATCAATGTCTACTTGCCATCTGATCCAGATCATTGCTGAAAAGGGTCTGATGACCAGCCAACTTACCCAGTTATCAAACTTCTAACAAATAAATAAATGAAGCATGGAAGCAAGCCGAATGAGAGTAGTGGCTAGGTTGGGGAATAGAGGGGCAAATAGATAAAACAAACAATATTCAATTAACAATATAATTCTCCTTGTTGTAGAAATGTAAAAGTATTATTGGGTGTTTGTAAACAATAAACAAATATTGTATCATAATCACACTAACATCAAGAGGTGTTTCTATATTATGAAAAACGTTATAAAAATCCTCAGCCTTTTGGTTCATCACATTATATAAATGTTAAGTTCAACTTGTATCTAAATATAATACTTCATTAGCAAGCTACCCCTCAAAAGTTTTAATGAGTCAAGAGGGTTTTTAAAGATATTTTTGCAAAAAAGATTAATGCAATAAGGGCAATCAGTTACCCAGTCAGATTACAACATCTATATATTAAAGACTGCTGACGGGCCTCTCAAACTGACTGCCTCTCTGCATTTTTCAAAAAAGACTAGGATATTGTGCACAATTAATTATTTTTAACAGAGAAGGCTCAGTGGACTGCCAGATTATTTGTCTGTCTTTGTCTTTTTATTTTCAATCTCATGTGAATGGCTAAAGAAAACAAATAGTTGCTATATTTATGGCTGAATCATTTCCACATGTCTTATATGCTGGAGGCTTTAGTCAGTTTGGATAATTTTTTAAAAATATTTTATTGACATTTTATATGCAAGAATAAACACAGTAGCTAAACAAAACATGTTATTTACATGTGTCTATATCAATTCTTATTATATTATATGCATTACCTAAATTCATTAAGCAGCTATAAACTGATCATAGAACACAGATTAATATTTATTTATTAATGAGTTCAAATTTATCTAATCATTATATTCTGTGGTTATTCTCTTTGTTTCATAGTAGACATTTACTATTAGACACAACAGTGAAAGTATTTATAAATTATGTAAATGAAGGCAAGGCATACTCTTATTTTTCCATTTATTTGTAGCAATTTTTCTCATTACTGTTAATAAGCTCCAGTGAAGTGGGAACTGAGACTTGGGTACACATTTGGGAACTGTAGCATTAAACAATATCAAATGTTTAGCCAATATGAATTTATCAGATGACAGTGTTTGCAATCATCATTGATTTTGTTTCCCAAAAAAGTAAGTAGAACTTTACAATTATTAACAATATGCTGCCAATCTGCTTTGATTATTTGATTGTATATAATTTCAGTTGCATGTGTAGTGATAAATGATCTGTGTAAAAATTTTCAAGACAATAATGTTCAAAATAAAAATGATGTATTTTTTGAGGAATGTAAAAACATTTTATCTAGTATAGTTAAAGGTGAGCCCCTGCTTTGGAAAGCATAATCCCAATAACCATCTTTGATATGAAATTTATAGTTCTTAATTATTTCATATAGTTTAGATAAATATGATCTCCATATCTTACCAGTTCTCTTGAAATTGCTTAGAGAATAAGGAATGTATTTTTAATTAAATTTTAACATTAATTCAACTTCACAACAGCATATAATGATCTGCACTGAAAGCCAGTTCTCAATATCCAGATCATATGTCTCCATTAAATAGCAGTGTTAAACACATTTGTCACACTTAACATTTGTTTCCAAAAAAATCAAATCTCTATTTTTTCAGCTTAGAAATGTTGAAAGATCAGACTATTATTATATTTTGATGGAAATGCTATAGGGACTAATGTGAAATGCCATACTTTTATCTCTGGTGTTTTTGTATAACATTATAAATGCTTTAATATGTTGTTAATGTAAGTAGATTGTTTTGGATTCTTGGTTTTTTTAAATAAATATTTATTTAGGAGTAATTTCATATTATTATTCAAGATTAGAATATGCTGTATCATGATATTTATTTCTTTATTTAACCAAATAGTTTATGCAGATTTTTCCAAATGGATAAATAATCAGAATGTAACCATAAAGCTATTATTTTAGTAACTGAAGCTATAGCATAAAATTCTAGGTCATGGAGTCCTATTCTATTGACTTTCCAGTCTCTTACATGATGGCCTAAGGCTATTCTAGGTTTGTTAGGGTGAAGTGAACACTTCAAATAAATACTTTTAAATTGTTTAATGTGTTGTTTAGTAGGAACTAAAGATGTTTTATGCATAATGTGTGGTATTTAGGTTGAAATAACTATTTCAATTACATTTTTTATTTATTTATTTTATTTATTTTACATTTGTTGACCGGGATAGTCTGACTGGATGCATGTCCATTTTCAGTGGAGGCCCGGGGAGAAAAGCTTCAAGGGTAAGCAGATACAGCAATACATATTACAAACAGACTATTTACAGAGGTTACATAAGTAAGCAAGTTAAACAAGTTCCACGGGTTAGAGTTAATCCTGAGCGCAAGTCAGGATTAAATTAATTTACACAGTAAACTGGTTAACAGATTTTTACACATTCTAGAGACAGTTAGCCAGGCTTGATACATTGACATAGCCAGTTAAGTGACAAATGTTGTTTGAGTCTAGTTTTAAATTGACCTAAGGTGGAAAGTAAGGTAATATCAGCTGGAAGAGAGTTCCAGGATCTACTTACAGAGTTTGCAAAGAGAGAGTCACCGGCTGTGTTATTAATTTTGCTAGTCTGAATTAGTAGTTTGTTAGAGGATCAAAGCGGTCTAGGATTGTTATAGGGAATGATAATATTTTTAAGTGTAGGAGTATTGTCTGGATTATAGAGGATTTTATAGGCCATAATCAGTTGGTTATACTGGATTAGGCTGGGTAGTTCAAGCCACCCAAGCTGATTTAGATTGATGCAATGATGTGTCCTAAAAGGCAGCCCAGTGGCAAACCTGGCAATGTGGTTGTAGCAAATTGAGAGTTTGTTAAGGACAGTCTTGTTTAAATTCGAGAGTAGAGGGGATGCATACAGAAGGGTTGAAAGAAGGTGAGAGCGAGCTATGGCAATTTTAGCTGGAGGGGTTAGGAAGGCTTTTATTCTGTAAAGTGACCCTAGTTTTTTATTGATGGTTTTGATAGTTTGGTTAACATGTAGGTCGAATTTTAGATTATTGTCTATGATGACACCTAATAGTTTTGTAGAGGGGTCAGGGGAAATTATTGTGCCATCATTTGAATTTATGGTAAAGGTGAAAGTGGTAGACCTACATGTTGGTGAAAATAACAGCTTTTTAGTTTTTTTTGGGATTTAGGATCAGACGATGTTCAGAAAGCCAGTTTTCTATTGTATTAAAGGTGGTCTGGGTAGCTGACCATAACTCTATTGGGGATGTGGCTGAGCAAATCAGAGTAGAGTCATCAACATATTGGATACAGCTGACTTTTGGGATGACAGTATAAAGGTCGTTAATGAAGATGGAGAACAGCAAGGGCCCTAGTATAGAGCCTTGTGGTACTCCAAGGGTGTTAGGTAGAAGGTTAGAGAGTTTATTCTGCCAGAGGACAGCTTGCTGTCGACCATTCAGGTAGCATTGAAACCATTGAAGGGCTCTAGTATCTAGACAGAATGTTTGCAGGGTGTGGACTAAAAGTTGGTGATCAACCATATCAAATGCCTTGGAAAGATCCAAGAAGAGGGCTGAGGATATATAATTATTGTTGCTATTATGGTTTATGGTGTTGGTAAAGGCTAGGAGGGCTGAAGTAGTGCTGTGATGAGGATGGAAGCCATGCTGAGTGTCTGCCATAAGGTGATTCTGGATTAGGGGGTGCATGAGTTGTCTATGAATACATTTTTCCATAATCTTTTCAAGTGGAGAGAGTATAGTTATTGGCCTATAATTGGAGAATTCAGTAGAGTTGCCTCCTTTGTAAAGTGGGATTACATAGGATATTTTCCAGATGGTGGGAATTTTAGCTTCTACTATGGTTCGATTGATTAGTATTGAGGCGGGGTAAGCAATAGCATCAGCTGATTTTTGTAGGTACTCGGCAGGGAGTTGATCAGCAGAAAGTGTAGTGGGTTTTAATTTTTTGATCAAGGTACGGATAAGTGAAGTGGTGACTGGTTGGAAGCTGAATGCGAGTAGGTTTCTAGGAGTGCTGCTTTCAGGACCAGGGGAGGTAGGAGGTAGTTGGCTAGCTAGGGCTTGAATTGTCTCAGTAAAGAATCGGTTAAAACTGTCAGAAACATCTTCAGGGGTTTTATCAATAGTAGCAGCAGGGACTGGGGTTGAAGTTTGTCCAGGATGTAGTAGATTATTTAAACCTGCCCAAAACTTCTGAGGGTTATTTTGATTTACTGTCTGCAAATTACAGTAGTATTGTTTTTTGTCTTGTAAAATTGATTTTTTGGTTTTGTTCCTGGATTACCTGTATGTAATGTGATGTTGGGGGCTCTTTAGAAGAATGCCATAAAGCCCATGCTTTGTTTCTAAGGGTAATTTTGAGTTTAGACTCTTTAGAAAGCCATGGCGCAGTTTTTGCCTTGGTTCTCTTTGAACGAACACGTGCATGCAAATCAAGGATGTCGAGAAATTTGTTGTTAAAGTATGCTACTGCTTCCTCTAAGGGGAGGTGTTTTAGAATAGACCAATTACATGAGTTTAGTTCTTGTTGGAATTTGTCAGGGTCAAAATTTTTATTGTTTCTAACCTTTCTGAGTAAGGGTTGTTGGGAATTAATGGCTTTGTGCTTAATTATATATGTGAGAAGGTGATTGCTTAGGCCATCGAGGAGGGTACCAGAGGTGTACAGTTGGGGGTGACTATTTATGAGTACCCAGTCAAGTATGCTTTCTTTTTGGTTGGGTTTACCTATCCTGGTAGGGGTGGATTTAATTTGTGTAAATGCATGCAGGTTAATATGGGTGGTTGGGGATTCTGAGGAACAGGTGCCCCAGTCCATGTTAAAGTCTCCAAGTAGTAGGGTTTCTTGGGGGTAATGACATGATAGCCAGTGCAGGATATCTTCAAGTGTAGATATATTGTTACCTGGGGGAATGTACATACAGATGATATTAATGCATTTATTTTTATTAAGTTGCAATTTGTTGGCAAGAATCTTCGAGTTATTAATCTGAGGTGGTTGTATTACATCTATGGTGACATTCAACTCAGATTTATAGAGTACAGCTACCCCACCCCCCTTCCTCAAAACATGATCCAGCCTGTGTATGTTGTACCCAGGTGGTAACACTTCATTGTCTTTAGTGTTAGGTTTTAACCAGGTTTCAGATAAACAAAGAATCTCAGGAGAGTGGACATCCAGAAGTTCATGCAATTTATGTACCTTGTTATTAATGCTTCTAATATTGAGATGAAAGGCTAGGAGAGAGTTAGTTGGCCTATTAATTGTAGGTTTGTAGCTTAGATTGCAAGTAGAGGGGGTATGTGTATCTGAAGTGGTGGGCCAGGGTTGGGGTGAATATCTCCATCAAGTATTAGTTTAAGTCTATACTTGGTGATTAACTTCAGGAATTTGTTTATTAGTTATTAGTAGTATTTGGATCTAGAGCTAATGTGCCTGGGGTTGAGATGCAAACACTCAAGTAGAAAAAAAGAGCCCTATCTATCATCTAAAAAGAATAATGTATTACATTTATTATTGTTTTAATAATCTCTAAAATATTTTATAATTTTCTTGTTGGATAGGATCTGGTACTGTAAGTATGATTGAAGGTGGGAGAATTTACAGCTGGGGTGATAGTATGGCCTTTTGGGACCTGAAATCCCATGAGAAACTGGTTTTCATACAAGGTAAGGAGGTATGGTGTGAACAAGAGGGGTAGTAAAGAGGAGTATATCATTATCTGTGATTCAGCTAGTGAGTTAAGGAACTGTTTTACCTGGTGATGCAACACCAGAAGATAGAGTGGTGAGGTAAAGGTACTGGAAGGAGGATGGGAGAATGCCAGATGAAAGCTAATAGGTGCTATTAAAATGTAGGTAGAAGAATGGGGGTGGGAGGAATTATCCCAGATGAAAGCCGATAGGATCTAGAAATTGGGGGAGTGGCTATAGTACTATAAATTTAGAGGTACTGGGGCGGGACGAAATTGGGGGCAGGGAGGGGAGCGAAGAGAGCCCGAGCATAGCGAGGGCGAACGTAGCGGGGCTATTGCAGTTTACAAGGTTTCCTAAGGTGTCATAAAGCTATAAGGTAAGTATTATAGCTCTTAATGTAAGAGTCAGTTTAATTAAGTTACAGGGGAAGGAGGCAAACACTCAAGTAGAAAAAAAGAGCCCTATCTATCATCTAAAAAGAATAATGTATTACATTTATTATTGTTTTAATAATCTCTAAAATATTTTATAATTTTCTTGTTGTTCATTCTTAACAATTCCATGTAATATTAACCTCTAAATATTTAATCTCCTCATTATACATTTAAATTTGCTATTTCCATCAAATAAAATCAATTTTACTTACTGTTAACAGTATATCTTTAGCAAATAACTTAATTTTGAAGTATATTGATAATTTCTTTTAAATCTTTTTTTTATCAATGTTAATTTTTATGTAATTGGCTACAGGTTTAATAACCAAAACAAGTAATACAAGAGATAATAGAAAACCTTGTTTTACACCCTTTCTTATTTTTATTGACTGAGAACTAAACATACTAGTTTAACATATAATGAGTTTTATCAAAGATGATTAATAAGAGATTTAAAATGACTTGAAAATCTGCTAATGTCTAACACTTTCCTTCAATAAAACCAGTTTAATGAATCAAAAGTCATATACAGATCCAGGATGATTATAGTCATTGTTCATTTTTATTATCTTAATCAATTAAAGTACTTATTCTTTTGATGTTTTCCTGTGTTTACCTATTTAACATAAGCCAGCTTAGGCTTCCTCTATTAATAAAAGTATTGGAAACGATTGACATTCAATAATTAAATAGTTGTATAAGAAGAGAATAGAGGTATATCTTTATTATGTCTTAAGGGAGAAATTGCTGAACATTTCCATGATGGAAGTATGTTAAATCTAGTTTTAATTTCTGTGAATATTTTCTGTGAAAGAGATAAAACATTGTGAGGTAATATATAGTTTGAAAATAATGTGATCATAACATGGAGTTTTATTTTCCTTATAGTCCTAGAACTGCTCTCTTTCTGTTACAAAACCTCTCTTTATATATAAGGTGGTTATCTATTAAAAGAAACATGTTTTCTTGAAATTAACTTTACTAAATATATAATTCTATTGTGATCTGATAAATGACATGCTAGTACCTTTACTTTTTCTATTTTAATAATTTCAAGCATTATACCCTATCAGTTTAAAACTGCTTACCAAATCTGTAAGAGTAATGAGTGCAAAACAAAGAATTGAGTTAAGAAAAGTTAACATCTATAATATTTAATTAAGTCAGTAAAGTTTACTAAAGCCTTAGCTGATATTGAAATTTTACATTTGTTAATTAAACAAATATCATTTATTGAAGTAAAAAGACAATATCCTATTACTATTTTCCTTCCTTTCATATTCAGAGTTAAAATTTTCAGATACTTATTAGAGAACTGAACAACATTTGCCAGAATCCAATATATATTTTCTAAGATTAATATATTTTTGATATTCATTCATGATCTCATGTCGTACATTTATCATCACTATACAAGTCAATAACCTTAGGTATTATAACCGAATTTCTTCATAAGATCACTGCACTCCTTGTTGTTTCTTTAAAGCTAGAACTTACTGGTAATGCATATTTTTCTGTATTGAATATAAGAATGTTATATTGCAATAAATCAATTTTTATTTAAATAAAACACTTGTATTTTATGCATTTTTAAATATTCAAACAATCGTGCAAATTTTATGGTCATTTACATTTAAAGAACCACATTTTAAATAAGATATCTTATATCTGTCACACACATCTTTGTCATTGCTAATTAATATTCTAGTAGCTGCACAGTAACAAAGATCTTTAGAATAATGGTTGTATGGAAACAAAAGGAAAGCGTTGCTTGAAACCTCTTTTTATTTGAAAGTAAAACAAAAAGCAAATATATAACAATATTAAATATTATTAAACTATGGGTAAACCAGTTCCCCACCATGGAACTTAGGGTTCCAAGTATGAATAGAAATCCCATTCAAGCTACCCTTTTATTTCTCTTTCATTCTCTTACACCAATGTATATTCATTGCACTTACTTCAGATATGTAGAACTCTATATGTATCATCAAATAAATGCTTTATATAAGTTACTTATAAGTATATTATAAAACAAAGGTTACAATAGGCAAAACAATCTGTTTTAATTATTATTATCATGTACTAGTTTTTATCCATTTTTGTATCCATTTAAACATATGCTGAATCTTTAGGTCCATAGTTATCTACTTGGTATTTATTTATTATTTTTATTTTTTGATATTTGTTGACCAGGTAAGTCCTGGGCAAAAGTCATTTTTCAGCAGAGTCCCAGGGAGAAAAGCTTTAGTAATATAAACTAGAAGACAGCTTTAAATTAAAAAGTATATTAGTCATTATACATGGCATTTGAAAACATTAGAATAGGTACAGCAATACAGTAGTTAAAACATAGGTAGTTTAAGACAGTAGAGTAATTGCAAGGGTGCATATACCCTTATGCTAAGAGAGGGGCATTATAAGGGCTTGTTTTTGCATTTGTAGGTGGTGATTATCTGGGTGTAGTTAAGATAGTGGGGAGTTTTAACCAATGAATTTCTTTTAAAGCTTGTCAGTGATAGGTTGAATGGGGTTTATTGGCAGCATAGTATGCAATTTAATTGTAATATTTTTCAAGTCTGGATTTTATAGTTGACTGAAGAGTGGAGAAAATAGGAGCACCATAGAGAAGAGAAGGTAGTAGGTATGTGTTTCTCATGGTTATTGCGGTAGAATTTGTCAGAAATGTTAGCTTCTGTATGACATGTGAAGCTTTTGATTTTTTAATAGAATTTTGCACTTGGAGGTTAGATTTGAGGTTATCATCTATGGTTAAACTTAGAAGTTTTGTATGCATGACAGTTTCAACTATTGTTTCATGCAAAGAAGTAACTCTGAAACTGAGTTTGGACTTGGTATTTTCTTTACCGAAGAATAATAGCTTGGTTTTCTTTGGACTGAGTAGAAGCTGAGCATTTAATTCAGTTTTCAGTGGAATAAAATGTTTCTTGGATTATTTGTTGCAGGTGTTTAATACTTAAACAGAAGAGGCCCTAGATTAGAACCTTGGGGTACTCCTGTAGGGGCATTTAGAAAAGGTGATGGTGTATTGAGACATTTCATAGATTGTTGTCTTCATGTCTGGTAGCTGCTGGACCACAGTAATGTGGATTCAAAGAGTCCTAGTGAGATAAATTGCTCTAGGCATTTATTATGTGATACTGTAACAAAGGATTTGGATGAGTCACAGAGTAAAGATTATATAAATTGTCCTTTATCTTTAGCTTGTTAATTGCATCCATGAAAGAGAGCAGAGCAGTGGCCATGTTATAGTTGAGAAGAAAGCAATGCTGTGTAAAGAGAGAGGAGTTAATGTTAAAGAATGTGTTGTAGCAGTTTATCAATGAGTTTTGCCAGTATCTTTGACAGTATAGAAAGGATAGCTATAGGATAGAAATAATTTATATTAGAAGAGTTACCACCTTTGTGGAGAGGATTGGTATATGAGTGTTCCATATAGAAGGGAAATAGGATTTTGTGATAGATCTGTTGATCAAAATTGACAATGGATATGCTTTTACATCAGCAACTATTGTTAGGTATTCTGAAAGTGCATTAAGAAGACTATTTATGTTGAGGGTGGCTATACTGTCAATAAAATATTTGTTGAAATGAGTAGCAATTGGGTACTTTGTTAGTATAGGGAAAATTTCCAGAGGATTATAAAATAAAAGAACTATCCAACCTGATTTTTTGAAGGATGGTCACCTTTGATAATATTATAGACAGTGGAGAGTATTTCAGAATATGTTATGTTCCACTTGAGCCATGTTTCAGAAATGGCACATATATGTGGGAGTAATAAGATATCCAAGCAGATATCCAAGCATGAAGTTCAAATACTTGGTTGCATGTACTGCATAGATTCATAGAAACAATTTTCAATAGATTTGCACTCTAGGGGTGGGCGTGTTAGAAATCATTGGTAAGGGTTGTTGGTCAGTATGGAGTTTGTAGAACCAGTATTAAGGTGTATGTCCCCACTCAAAGGTATTTTGGTGAGGACAAACAGAAGTAAATTGTATTTTTATGTCATATCTTAGTTTTGCTTTAAATGAGAAACTTTTTTTTCAGTTGGAAGCTTAATATTTTCAATTTAAAGTGATTGCTACGGTGGTCTTTGAAGAGGTTGGATGCTATGATGGTAAAGTGAACATAGTGATTGTACTCTAAGAAACAGTTGACTGAAGGAAAAAAGAATTCAGGAAGAAAGTTTAGAGTGATAAGATGTCAAATTGTTGAGAAGGGCAAGAATAAAATGTAAAGTCAGCAAGATCAAGATTATTGTAGGATGCAGAACGTAAGAAAGAAGTAGTTGAATTATTGATGGGGAAAGGAGTGTATACGTGAGATGTAAAGGGAGGAAAAAACTTGTTGTGAAAGTTGAGCGGCTGGGATATAATTAAGTGTGCTGTGACTACAGTTGTGATATAGAAGAGGTGGAGTTATGCGATCTATAAAAGTACCAATAGTGAGGGTGGGTTAGAATTGGGGCAAGGTACATGAAGAGAGTGAGCCTGACAATGAGTTAGGGTATATAAAGCAGGGTAGATCTGAGCAGTGAAGTATTTCCTAAAGGAAACAATCAATGTGGGTAGATAAAGGGTAAGTAAAATGCATTAGAGAAGATAAGATGATTTATACACACAAATAAAGGGATTGCTGGCAGGCCAAATAATTTAAGTTTCCATTACAGCCAATATCATGTATTGAGATACAAGGTATTCAAAGACTGACTTTATATTACTTATCGGTCATAGTCAATATAATTAAGAGCAGTCAGAATCTTTATATCTGAGGTAAACAAAGATAAAATCTAGTGTTAAGATGTTATTGGGGAAAAGAAATTGCACAGAAGATGACTCCCATAATACTAATTAGTGAACTACTTAATTTTTATATCAGTTATTTAAATACACATAGGCAGCATAAGTCAGTACAAGTGTTGCTGTTGACTAAGTGTGGACTTATTCTTCCATTATTTCTTGTTGTCTGGGCATCCTTTTGAACTTGGAGGCTCTCCAATTCTTGTAATGATGCTACATAACTTCTCATAGATGGAGGAACAGCAGGTGATTTCTATAGGGTGAAAATGAGATAAAAAGGAGGCTAAGGAGACCAGCTTGAGAATAGAAGAGAAAAAATGAGTAGGCATAGAAGTGAGGAAGCAGTCCACTATAAACAGTGAAAAATGCAGTTACACATAACATAATCAGCTTAAGTTGCTAATTTCCAGGAAGCCAGATGACTCTATGATTAGTCTAAAATTATTTTCTTGCATTGCTTTATATACTGCAGTAAAAGAGAGAGCATAAGTAAAACAAAAAGGTGCTATAATTGTTAATTATAGGGGTCTTAGGCAATGAACATGCACAGCATCTCATTTTTATGCTGGGTTCATTATATTTAAAAAATTAACTAGTGTTTTCTACACATTATAAGCAATCAGGCTCTCAAAAAGAATTGCACATCATTAATAAAATTAATTGCAAAAATAATCAACAATTCTTAACCCAAAGTCGGTGGAACAATAGGGTCTTGCTGCAGAACAACTAGTTTGCAATGCTGTAGCTGTGCTATATAAATTTGGTTAGCATGCATGCAGGAATCTCTGTTCTTGAAATAAATTAAATTAAAACTGAAAAACAGCATTTCCAATCCATTATATGGACCACACAGTATATACAAGTAGAAATTACAAATTGTTAGCAACCTCAGCAATAAAGTAAACACAGAAAAAACATTTGCCATGGACTTGGCACACTAAATGTTATAGTACAAACGGACAAATAGAATGAGTCTGTTGAGGTCATTATCCCAGTTTCCCAAAAACCCCAGGCCACCATCTAGCCAATCAACCCACTCAGAGTCACACAGCTGCACACAGCTGACAGAAGGTGGCCATTGGGATCAAACCCTGGACCACAAGAAACAGACAATCAACAGCTCACAATTTCAATCTGCCATACTAGTCACAAACCTCAAACTCTCCCTAATACTCATATCATTAACTTCCTCAAGGCTGTTCAAGTTCCACAAAGAAAGTCATAAGCCACAAGCTCTTACATCTGGTATCACCATCAACTATTTATATGAATCTAAAGATACTTATATAACAATCCTTTAAAAACCCTATCTGAATGCTCAAAGCACATGCATTCCTACTTCAACATTATACAGAAAATATTGTGTTTCTGTTTCATTGTCCCACCATATATATAATAGTTTGTATCCATTTAAAATATATATTTAGTCTTTCTTATGTCATAGCTATCCCCAGATATGAAATCAAGAGACCACTGTGGAAATCATCCCAACTTCCCAAAATGCCACAACACAGTCAAGTAAAGTAAACTGCCCAGAGTAACAAAATTGGCATATGGTGGTTGTCGGAAGTAAACCCTGGACAACAAGAGATAGACTGTCTACAGCTCGTAGTTTCACTCCATTGCACCAACCTTCAGACATCATAATCTTCCCAAATCTCACATTAATAATTTAAGATTATTCAAGTCCCACTAGCAGTGTGACATCCATTCAGTCTCACACCCAGAGCCACCAACAACTATCATTTATGTGAAGCTAAAAATATACATGCAACAATCTTTTAATAATCCTATCTGAATGCTCAATGGACACACATTCCCACCCTAACTAATATGCACCAACAATATTGTACAGCAAAAAAATCTATTTAATTTAATCTTCCATATCATTACATAGTAGTTTATATCAATTTACACATATGTTTTATCTTTAGGTTCATAGGTAATCAACAGGCCTGCAGTCAAGGAGACCATCCCAGCTTCCTGAAAACTCTAGAACATTGTCTGGTCATGTAGCCTGCTTAGAATCACACAACAGACAGATGAAGGTTGTGGGAATCAAAGCCTGAACAACAAGAGACAGCTTATCAACATTTCATAGTTTTAATCCTCTGCATTAACTCCCAGACTATCCTCAACACTGAAATTATCAGTTTTCATAAAAAAGTTCTGTAAGTAAAATATTATGCTATTTGCTCTGTTATCTGGAGCTACTAACCACCCTTATTTGTGTGAAATTAAAATTAGATGCGGGTATTCAGCAAATGTATTAACCCACGCCCTCCCAAAAAAAAACAGTATGCTGTACACAGTAATATTTTCGATTTTTGTATATATATATATATATATATATATATATATATATATACATATAAATATATATATATATATATATATATATATATATATATATATATATATATATACCTGGATTTACTTCACATGATCGACATTTCAGAATGTCGAAGACCATATGGCCGAGATCATATGATCGACATTCGAAATGTCGACTATGGAAAAAAAAAACACAACAAAAATTTACCTTAACGCTCCTAGCATGGGGGGCTATGCCCCTCTGCACCCCCCCTGGGGGGTTCCGCCCCCACACCTCCGGAACTTAAATATACAACTCTGAGATCACACTACAGTGCAGAAGATTCAGCACTGTATGGAGATGCCGGTTCCATATGGTCGACCTTTTGAATGTTGATCATATGGTCTCGGCCATATGGTCTTTGACATTCTGAAATGCCAACCATGTGATGGGGACCCATATATATATATATATATATATATATATATATATATATATATATATATATATATATATATAAAACATTTCAATGCTTACTTGTAAAATGCTTAAAATTACAAATTTAAAACACACTCTAAGAATGTTGCTATATTAAACAAAATAAAAAGTAATTCAAAATAATCAAAAAGGTGAATTCATAAGAATATGTGCATTTATGGATGGTCCTAAAAATGTGTGTATGGGGGTCAATGGTTTGAAAACAGACTGGAGCCCAAGGAACACTTAACACACACACACACACACACACACACACACACACATATATATATATATATATATATATATATATATATATATATATATATATATATATATATAAAATGGTATTTTGGTTGACGTGTGCAAGATCAACAATCCCCAGGTAGGGGAATATTCCCTTTCCTTGGAAATGTGGAATCTCATAGTTAGAACTAGGAGGGTGTGTTGGGGGCACATGAATACTTATATGTCTACGTGCATAATGTCGATTAATTTGTGCTGACATTATGCACATCAACATAAATGCTGTTCAGCCAAGTTAATTAAATCCATATATATGTCCAGTACCCACTCTCAGGATATTCCACTCTTCACTGGTAGTACAATGCTTGTAAGTGCTGGTATAAATTTATGAGCAACCATCCAACTTTCCACGCTGTATTTGAAGGATAACAGAGAATCGTGTTGCTTGATATGATAGTAGAGTCTATTCTAGCACAGAGGCAGGAGCTGGGTGATGAACCTATTTCTTCATATCTTTTTTTTTCTTGCTAGAGGTTTAGATCTTTGGCTCTTTTCTTAACTGTACAATTTGACTCATCTCAGAAAAGGAGTTAAGAATAGTTGGCTCCCTTATGGCCCAGGAAGCTAATCACAGGTATCGCCTAAGAAGCCTATGTGAAACTTAGTATAGGTAGAAGGACTCCAATCTCTCCTGTTAGCCAGGGTTTTTGAGATCAGAGAGCCTTTTTTTGCTAGTTACTTCTATGTTTTTTTTTTTTTGTCTTTTTGATATAGCTATTCAGATACATGCTGAAGTGTGCATTGTATTCAGTAATAGGTCTGACTTGGACAGAATACAGAAGGCTAATGACTTCCTTTCTTTTAGAGCACATACCCTTGGCAATTAGTTGTGAAATGTAAAAAGATTGCCTAACTACAGATGCTACATGATGGTCAAAAATGTGAGCTCTGATAACCCAGGTGTCCAGATCCTTCATCACAGATTCTTGCGGTAAAGGGGTGACTTCAGTGCAACACTATGCAGACTGTTTCTTCTTCCCAATGGGGATGATGCAACATTTTTTAGCATTTAGTTTGAGCCCTTTCTGACAGCATGAGTAGTTGACTTAAGTTACTTTGTTTTAGAGGGTATACATATGCAAAGGAGATTTAGCAACCACACCCAACTTGCAGTCATCAGCAAGCTTTGTTAACCAGAGATCACTATTACCAGTTTGTAGGTCTGAAAAATAGATGTCAAACAGAAGGGGCCAAGCACAAATCCCTAAGTCATATTCCTTTCCACTGGGGATGTATCACCCACTTGTACAATGCGCTTTCTTTCCTTAAGCCATTTGGTTATTCATATTAAAATGTAGGAATTTATCTTTAAGGCCATCTACTTATAAACAATTCCATCATGTGGTATGGTATCAAGTGCATTTCCCAGATTAAGGTAGGTGTAACCACTGACAACTGCTTATGTGACCCTCTCAAGGGAGACGACAAATTCGGTAGGCAGAATCTGCACTTCACACAGCCAATTTGCAGTAGGTCTAGCTTAGTTGAGTTATTGATGTCATGATTTATGAGATCAGTGATTATGCACTCCAAGGGTTTAAAGATAATACTTTTAAGTCTGATGGGTCTATAGTTTCCAGGGTTCATTGTAGATCTGCCCTTATGGAGTGGGAATTACTACAGTAGTGCACCAGGATTTAGGGATGTAAGCTGTAGCAACACTAGGTTAAACAGTTTCAGGGCATTGTCAATGAATTCTTGTTTACCACTGTTTATTAGACAACCCAGTATGTTGTCTGGACTTGTGGAGGAAGTGTTCTTGACCTTTGAGAGTACTTTAGGAAAGATAGTGGTGGGGGTGCTCAGAGATGGTTTGAGAGTGAATGTTTTTTTCCAGGGGAGAAATTTGCTATAAACCTGCTAGCTAATATGTATTTGAGTGGCAGGCTGCATTATGGAAAAGCTTTATAGCAGAACTTAGTTTTCTTTTTTTTTCCAAAAACATTTTTATTTTATTTTCATTATAAACATACGCAAATGTACATATAACAAATACAATAAAACAATAACAAAACTATTTACAATATTTACATTCATCCATAATAAACACCATGAGAAGTTATCAGTATTTGTTCCAAAGGTTTTACAATTTTGCCATGCTATTTTATGAGTAATATGAGTTCTATAACAAATGGTTTGCAGTTCTTTTTTACAAACAACTTTTGCTAAATTAATAAATTCCTTAAACATCAAATCTTGTTTACTTTTCAAGTTCAAAGTAATAACTTTTCTGGCAATTGCAAGAATTGACAGAGTAACTGAATCTGAGATTTAGGTATTACATTAGGTATAGGAACACTGAATAGGATTAGTGAATTAGAAATTTAGAAATATGACAGTTATCGGACCATAAAGCCTTTACAAAATATCTGAAATCTTTCCAGTATTGAACGACATTACTACATTCAATGAACATGTGAACCCAGTTGGCATCTAGTAATTCATCACATTTCCAACACTTACTTTCACTGTTTTTGAGTATAAGATGTGTTGTATATGGACTATAGAAACTCCTATTCATAAATTTCCATGTATTCAATTTCCAATGTAATGAAGAAGAGGTACCATACTTAGATTTCAATAACAGCTTTTTGGATTCATCAGATATTTGTTCTCCATTAATCTTTACATAGTAATTCCAAAAATCTGAGTCAAACTTTAGAGTGTCTTATCTTATAGATAGGTGAGATATTTAATTTTTGATCATCTGTCTTTTCAAGACACCTAATAAAAAGCTGGATCAAACTAGGTATAGATTCAGTCTCTAAGTTGATTGATACTCTCATTTTGTTTTAAATAAACTGCCGTAATGAGTGTATAAACAACCACCTGTCTTGACTGTTATTAAAACTACATAGAAGAGAGTTTAGTGTTTTAATACTCTTATTTTCAATAAACTGATGCCAGAATAGCAAGTTATTTTCCTTTAATTTTTGTATTGCATTGATGTTGAAAGAATCTAGGCAATCAGGGGAGTATGTTATAGGGAATATAAGAAATAGGAATTGTTTAGTGTTGTAATTACAATCAATTATATTTTTAAAGTTATTAAATATTCGATTAATGCCATAAGAAAAATGATCAAATTTCTTATTGAATAAACAAAAAATCATGTAAAAGCCAATGAACTCTACTTATTCTGTATTGTTCCTTAAATTGATTTTCTATAGTATGACATCAGTTATATGAATCTCATGTATTATTTTAAAGATATATATATATATAGGTAGGTGAGATGAAATGCAATATTACATTAATTATAACTGATTTGGAATAAAGATCTAAGCTAGGGAATGCTATCCCATAACTGTTCCAAGCTCTATTGTGCCATTTATATGCAATCCTAGGTTTTAAGATGAACCATAAAATTTAAGCAGCATGAAATCTAATTTTTAAATAAGTTTTTTGAGGGGGTAGTATCAATGACTGTATATAAAACAATTTTTTAGGTAAAATTATCATTTTAATTAAAGGGAACCTATCCTCCATTGTGAAGAACATTTTATTCCATCTTTTTGATTAGTTCACTAATGGTGGTTATTAAATTATTGTAGTTTAGTTTAACAGAGTCTTTCCATATACTCTTTATACTGACACCCAAATATTCTAATATATCATTCTCCAAATTAAACAGGCTATTCTCTCAATTTTTGTTGATCTTTTTGTTAATTAGTAGTGTTTTGGATTTATTATGATTACATTTAAGACCTGAAATTCTTTTAGACTTGCTTAAGGTGTTTATAATATCATGCAAAGATCCATCAATATAACCCAAAGTTAACAACATATCATCAGCAAATAATTGTATCTTAGGACAAAAGTCCTTATTAACTTGAAAGCCTTTTATATTTTACTTGTTTCTGATATATGTAGCAAAAGGTTCCATTGAAAGAGCAAACAATAATGGTGACACAGGACAACCTTGTCTAGTTCCCTTGAGGATTTCTAGTGGTGAGGGTAGACATGATCTGATTTTCACATAAGCGTGTGCCTAACTATACATTTTCATTAATAAGTTGACAAAATCTGGGGAGAATTCAAAACCATTCAGAATTCTTTGTAGATAAGACAAACTAATAGAATAAAAAGCCTTTTCTATGTCTAGGCTGATAATAGTTATTTGTTTGTATTTGCATGCTATGTCTATTAATGATAGTAATTTAATAGTGTTATCTTGCACTTTTCTATGAAGAATGAACCCTGACTGATCATCATGTATTAGATTAGGTAATATTTCCTTTATTCTATTAGTTAATATTGCCATGAACATTTTATAATCAATGTTTACTAATGAAATTGGCCTATATGAATCACAAGATTTGGGATCCTTACCTTGTTTAAAAATGGGGGAGATAATTTAATATTTCCAAAATGGGGTTTTATATACTTTTGCTTAATCATAGTAAAGGAACCCATCATTTTCTTTATTAGTTCAGGAATTATTCCATCCAGTCCTGGCACTTTACTATCTTTTAATTTTTTTATTTGCTCTTTCACTTCTGTTAGTGTCATTTGTTTATTTAACATGCTATTTTGTTGCATTGACACCTTAGTAGTTATATTTTCTTGAATAAAAGTATTTATTACATTATCTGTCTCCAAAACTGGTGTGTTATTATTTATATCATTATAGTAGTTTTTGAACACTTCTAATATGCCCATTGAGTTAGATGTACTTTTAACTGAACCATCACTTTTATATTTAATCTCATTAATACGATTTTGATTGTTTTTTTTTTTTTGGATCTTACCACTATTTTATGTAGATATTTAGGATTTACAGCATACAATTGTAATTTCAATTTTTCCAGGTTTATGGCTACCTTATGATTCAGAACTTCTAAGTATTTTTGATTTAACTTAGTAATTTTGTTATATGCTACTTTATTTGGTTTTGCATTAATTTTTATCTTGTCTATGTTTTCTGTAAGTCTAAAAGTTCTTTGTCCCACTCTCTCCTTTTTTAAGGTACCAAGATTTTATTCTACCATATATATATATATATATATATATATATATATATATATATAAACTTTAAAGGGGTCCCATAGTATAGTATCAATCACTTTACCATTATTATTTGTTTCCATAAATATGTCTATTTCTTTCATTATCTATTCCCTAAAGTCTTTTATCTTAGTTATGTAAGCAGGAATTATATGTAGAAATCTTAAATCATCTGTATGCACAGCTAATGTAAAGTTTATAGCATGAGAAGTTATCAGTATTTGTTCCAAAGGTTTTACAATTTTGCCATGCTATTTTATGAGTAATATGAGTTCTATAACAAATGGTTTGCAGTTCTTTTTTACAAACAACTTTTGCTAAATTAATAAATTCCTTAAACATCAAATCTTGTTTACTTTTCAAGTTCAAAGTAATAACTTTTCTGGCAATTGCAAGAATTGACAGAGTAACTGAATCTGAGATTTAGGTATTACATTAGGTATAGGAACACTGAATAGGATTAGTGAATTAGAAATATGACAGTTATCGGACCATAAAGCCTTTACAAAATATCTGAAATCTTTCCAGTATTGAACGACATTACTACATTCAATGAACATGTGAACCCAGTTGGCATCTAGTAATTCATCACATTTCCAACACTTACTTTCACTGTTTTTGAGTATAAGATGTGTTGTATATGGACTATAGAAACTCCTATTCATAAATTTCCATGTATTCAATTTCCAATGTAATGAAGAAGAGGTACCATACTTAGATTTCAATAACAGCTTTTTGGATTCATCAGATATTTGTTCTCCATTAATCTTTACATAGTAATTCCAAAAATCTGAGTCAAACTTTAGAGTGTCTTATCTTATAGATAGGTGAGATATTTAATTTTTGATCATCTGTCTTTTCAAGACACCTAATAAAAGCTGGATCAAACTAGGTATAGATTCAGTCTCTAAGTTGATTGATACTCTCATTTTGTTTTAAATAAACTGCCGTAATGAGTGTATAAACAACCACCTGTCTTGACTGTTATTAAAACTACATAGAAGAGAGTTTAGTGTTTTAATACTCTTATTTTCAATAAACTGATGCCAGAATAGCAAGTTATTTTCCTTTAATTTTTGTATTGCATTGATGTTGAAAGAATCTAGGCAATCAGGGGAGTATGTTATAGGGAATATAAGAAATAGGAATTGTTTAGTGTTGTAATTACAATCAATTATATTTTTAAAGTTATTAAATATTCGATTAATGCCATAAGAAAAATGATCCAATTTCTTATTGAATAAACAAAAAATCATGTAAAAGCCAATGAACTCTACTTATTCTGTATTGTTCCTTAAATTGATTTTCTATAGTATGACATCAGTTATATGAATCTCATGTATTATTTTAAAGATATATATATAGGTAGGTGAGATGAAATGCAATATTACATTAATTATAACTGATTTGGAATAAAGATCTAAGCTAGGGAATGCTATCCCATAACTGTTCCAAGCTCTATTGTGCCATTTATATGCAATCCTAGGTTTTAAGATGAACCATAAAATTTAAGCAGCATGAAATCTAATTTTTAAATAAGTTTTTTGAGGGGGTAGTATCAATGACTGTATATAAAACAATTTTTTAGGTAAAATTATCATTTTAATTAAAGGGAACCTATCCTCCATTGTGAAGAACATTTTATTCCATCTTTTTGATTAGTTCACTAATGGTGGTTATTAAATTATTGTAGTTTAGTTTAACAGAGTCTTTCCATATACTCTTTATACTGACACCCAAATATTCTAATATATCATTCTCCAAATTAAACAGGCTATTCTCTCAATTTTTTGTTGATCTTTTTGTTAATTAGTAGTGTTTTGGATTTATTATGATTACATTTAAGACCTGAAATTCTTTTAGACTTGCTTAAGGTGTTTATAATATCATGCAAAGATCCATCAATATAACCCAAAGTTAACAACATATCATCAGCAAATAATTGTATCTTAGGACAAAAGTCCTTATTAACTTGAAAGCCTTTTATATTTTGCTTGTTTCTGATATATGTAGCAAAAGGTTCCATTGAAAGAGCAAACAATAATGGTGACACAGGACAACCTTGTCTAGTTCCCTTGAGGATTTCTAGTGGTGAGGGTAGACATGATCTGATTTTCACAAAAGCGTGTGCCTAACTATACATTTTCATTAATAAGTTGACAAAATCTGGGGAGAATTCAAAACCATTCAGAATTCTTTGTAGATAAGACAAACTAATAGAATAAAAAGCCTTTTCTATGTCTAGGCTGATAATAGTTATTTTTTTGTATTTGCATGCTATGTCTATTAATGATAGTAATTTAATAGTGTTATCTTGCACTTTTCTATGAAGAATGAACCCTGTCTGATCATCATGTATTAGATTAGGTAATATTTCCTTTATTCTATTAGTTAATATTGCCATTAACATTTTATAATCAATGTTTACTAATGAAATTGGCCTATATGAATCACAAGATTTGGGGTCCTTACCTTGTTTAAAAATGGGGGAGATAATTGAATATTTCCAAAATGGGGTTTTATATACTTTTGCTTAATCATAGTAAAGGAACCCATCATTTTCTTTATTAGTTCAGGAATTATTCCATCCAGTCCTGGCGCTTTACTATCTTTTAATTTTTTTATTTGCTCTTTCACTTCTGTTAGTGTCATTTGTTTATTTAACATGTTATTTTGTTGCATTGACACCTTAGTAGTTATATTTTCTTGAATAAAAGTATTTATTACATTATCTGTCTCCAAAACTGGTGTGTTATTATTTATATCATTACAGTAGTTTTTGAACACTTCTAATATGCCCATTGAGTTAGATGTACTTTTAACTGAACCATCACTTTTATATTTAATCTCATTAATACGATTTTGATTGTTTTTTTTTTTTGGATCTTACCACTATTTTATGTAGATATTTAGGATTTACAGCATACAATTGTAATTTCAATTTTTCCAGGTTTATGGCTACCTTATGATTCAGAACTTCTAAGTATTTTTGATTTAACTAAGTAATTTTGTTATATGCTACTTTATTTGGTTTTGCATTAATTTTTATCTTGTCTATGTTTTCTGTAAGTCTAAAAGTTCTTTGTCCCACTCTCTCCTTTTTTAAGGTACCAAGATTTTATTCTACCATATATATATATATATATATATATATATATATATATATAAACTTTAAAGGGGTCCCATAGTATAGTATCAATCACTTTACCATTATTATTTGTTTCCATAAATATGTCTATTTCTTTCATTATCTATTCCCTAAAGTCTTTTATCTTAGTTATGTAAGCAGGAATTATATGTAGAAATCTTAAATCATCTGTATGCACAGCTAATGTAAAGTTTATAGCATTATGGTGTGAAAGTGGACAAGTCATTATAGATACGTCACTTATTTTTGAGTATATATTATTTGATACAAAGACCTTATCAGTGTTTGTTTGTGTACCAAACCAATATGAATAGTGAGTACTGAATAAGGAATAATGTTCTCTTAGATCATGTATATCTTTAAGGTTCATCTGGTTTGTAAAGACATTTAACTTTTTGGCTTGAGTTGTTAGTTTTATTTTACCATTTTTAGAAGTATCATTGCATAATAATAGGCAGTTAAAAATCACTTGTTGCTATAATTTCCCCTTTTGCATTTAAAGTAATCAGGTCCAGATATTTGTCAACATATTTAGTACTTAGTCCTGGTATCCAGTATGTATTAATCAAAGTATAATATATTCGTATGTATTGTATACAATATAATACTTCCTACTGATTTCCAAAATAACCATGCTTAACATCCCATCTTTATCTGAAATTGTATCTATAATTCTTGGCATAGTATAAGTATTTTTCCATAGAATAAGAGTACCCCTTCTCTTAGCCTTAAAACATCAATCAGCCAGAATGGTATAGCCATTAAATGAGTATTTTTGTAGGTCTTTTTTTAATAGATGAGTTTCCTGTAAAACGATGATCTGAGCTTTATGCATTTTGATATATTTAAGCAAACCAGCTCTTTTGACATTATTGTTCAAACCATTACTATTTAATTATGGACATTTATAAGCCATTGACTATAATGTGTATGTTGTTACTTATTGAAAGACCTTTCTTCTGTGTTGACTTGAAATCTACTGAAAACTTATTTATCATGAATGTATAACGTGATTTAAGCACTACTTTAAAAAAACCAAAAACACATACATGAAAAATAAAGTTTCTGGTTTAGTTAAAAACTTAACTAAACTATCCATCCACCAACTCTCCAACACCAAAAGACACACCCCCGGATTCACTAATCCTCTGGGCAGGACTACTCTAGTACTGCATGGAAGCGCCAGATAAAGAGGAGGATGGCAGCGCGCCATGCGTATTAAGGAAGGCTTGCTGCCTGAACACCTAATGCTACACGAACCGTGGACGAGTGCAGGAGGCGTGTCTGAGAGCAGAGCTCTCAGAATAAACATGCCCCTGCAAAGTAGAACAGAAGAATATGTACATAAAAGAGTGAGACCGCTCATAAGTGTCCGTATATCCCCACCGACAGTCCCCATGTGTTCAACAGCAACAGTACACTGAAAAAAAAAACATGGAGAAACCCTTGTAGTAATGTATATAAAACTCAGAGTACAGCTAACCATAGGTGCGCTGGTTTGCCCATCGCTTAGCTACAGATAAAGCAGCACGAAAGGCTGAAAAGGATAACAAGGAAGATATAGCAAATGAAGCAGCACAGCAATAACATAGCGGTCAGAGCATCCGGCTAACGAGGAGGCATTCCCGGCTCAAGTCCACTGCAGCACATACTATTTTCCATGTGTAATCTGTATATGAACAATTATGTACATTTTATTGCTGTATAACCTACCAAATAACATTTAAATATGAACTGGAGTACTGCAGGAAATGCACATGTGAAGAGTCAGTGCCATAATGAATAAGCCAGTAATAAGCAGGTGTAAGCACAGATTAGTAGTAAGCATATGTAAGCAATAGTAAGTGTGTGCAAGTGCATATGGGTGGGGTGAAGCACCGCCAACACAGATCAAGCAAAGGAGATGCTAACTGTGTGTAACACACTGTGACCAGAAATCAGCAGTGCTAACCTCTGCGCAAACCTGCTCACAACTGCTTGAAAGTGCCTTAAGCACACTGTATCCAACGGCTGGTGTCACGTGTTGGTCTGTGTACACTAACGGAGTCAGTCGTAGGTATCGCAAAGCATACATGGCACACAAAGTTGGCCGGTATACACATGAAAAACAGTACCCAGCAATACCAGTTAAAATCACCCGATATGTAGCTAAAGAATTAGAGGTATATGTGTTTGTATGAATACTCATAACTATATAGATATATACCTCCTCTCTCTGTAGTACAAATGTATACATACATAAATAGACATATAAATAAATACCCACAAATACAGATATACATATGCAGACACCCATACATCCACATGTCATTAGATATATATATACAGCAATATATATATATATATATATATATATATATATATATATATATATAATATATGCAGACATATGCATGTGTGAGTGTAGATATACACAGATATATACCTATGATAAGATACAGCACCTAAGAATGACATATTTTCACAGGCCATGCCAATGGAGGTGAGGGGCCCAAGCAAGAAACATGTAAGCCGTAGCATGAACTCCCCCCACAGCTGGACAGAAGACACATACAAACAAACCCACAAACAATGTAAACAAGCCACTGCTCCCCAGACCACAGGCAGGATACAACAGGGGGGGACACAGTGGACCCGTGAAGTCTAATCTTGGAACAGAGACAGGAGCGTCCCTTGTGGGACACCCCAAAAATTGCCTTGTTATAGGAGGAATCCTGTGCAACAACCTATCAAGGTGGGGTGTGTACATACCCAGATTACAAGGGTGGGAAAGCCTGATGACCAACGAGTCAAGACAACGTACGACATGGGTCCCATGAAGTGGAGAGTGGGCAGTGTGTAGTGGTGTGTTTAGACCCGACCTGTATCCAGAGTAAGGATTAGTGCTGTAGAGGAGGTGCGGGTGGGGGAACTATGGGTATGTAATTATGGGTCTAGGCACGCAGATGTTTGCTGGAGTGAGTATATCCGGTCCACCCCAGGGATGTAAGCAATAGTGTTAATTGGCAAGAGCCACCACCCAATGGGCAGGCACTCCCACTACGAGTCTTACTGCAGCACAGTCTATTGTACATGGCAAAGAATGAAATAACCAGATGTAGATGTAAAAATGTAGAGGTGTGTGTGTATATATACCCATATCTACATGGAGATATACCTCTCCCTCTCCGTAGTACAAATGTATACATACAGAAAATTAATATAATTAAATACCCACATATAAATATATACATATGCAGACACCCATACATCCATATGTCGGTATATATATATATATATATATATATATATATATGTGTGTATCTATATATATATATATATATATATATATATATGTATATACAGCAATATATATATATATATATATATATATATATATATATATATATATATATATATATATTTATATAACTAGGATATAATACAGCAGTTAAGAATTACATATGTTCACAGGCCGTGCCAATGGGGGTGAGGGGTCCAATCAACAAACATGTAACACAAAGCATCAACCCCCCCAGCTAGACAGGTGAAACATACAAACACACAATACAAGTAAACACACCTCTGCTTCCCAGACTACAGGCAGGATACTACCAGTGGGAGAGACCTGCCAAGTCTAATCTTGAAACAACGACATCAATATCCCTTGTGGAACACCCCAAAAATTGATGATGATCAGAGTCAGTCCCTGTAATGATTAATCTAACCAGGCCATGTACGTACATGAACTACTAGGTTGGGCAAGCCTGATGACCCATGGGTCGAGATCAACATACGACATCGGTCCCGAGACGTGGAGAGTGGGCAGTGTGTAGTGGTGTGGTTAGACCCCACCTGCACCCACAGTAAGGATGAGTGCTGTAGAGGAGGTGCAGGTGGAAGAACTATAGGCATGCAATTATAGGCCTAGGTGTGCAGGTGTTGGCTGGTGCAGTTATATTCGGACCACCCCGGGGATGTAAGTAATATTGTGAATTGGGCAGAGCTTCCACCCATACCTCTCAACCTCTTAGAGCAAAACCTCTGGACAAAACCTAAACTGTTGGTGGGAAAAATAGGGACAGATATTAAATATTCCACTTACAGCCTTAGAAAGCTGATAGAATAATAGATTATGCATTAGCATGACTTTCTGAAGGATGTGGAGTCTTAAACCAAATACTTGTCTTTATTTAATGACTTCGGTTCCCAGGTATTTCCCAAACAGGTGCAGATTGTAAGAGGAACACACCAAAATTATGAAGCAAAACTCTGAACAGTCTGCAGAAACTGTACAGTTGACAGGTATGCTTTTGCCTAACGGGCAGCCATTCCCGATATGGGTCCCACCACAGCACAGTCCAGTTTACATGGCAAAGTACAGTATAACCATATGTGTTGTTGTATAACCTACTACATAACACCTAAGAACACATGGTCACAACACCCCACTGTAGGCATGTAAGCCGATCTAATTGGCATCACAAAGTATTATTGTAGTCCTCACCCCCACCCAGGGGTGTGAGTGTCCAACGCAAACACCAAATGCAGTGTATATTCACAGCTGTTGTTGTAGACGACATGGCCAGCTGTGGACCTTCCCTGCAGCTGTTCTGCACATCCCTGGATAATTCCCCTACTAACTTCCTCCTTTGTGCCCCATGCATTCCTCATACCTATCAACCCCTGTTCCAATTATATTAATGTTTAAGGTTACACGTAGGTGACACCCTCTTCCCCCACTATATTGCCAGTATCTGGAACTCCCAACCAACATGTATTATCCCAGCTGTCCCACAGAACACATGTAAATAACACATGAAGGAACACCACAAGCACACTTGGATCAGCACAGGCTCTCCAAATGGAATAACTGCACCTACCCTGAATACCTGCATGCAACCTATCCAGAGCTGTTAAACAGGAATACAACTTCACCTTAAACTGACCTTTGTCAACAGTCATACCTGACATGTAAACCTGACCTAAGCATGGATAATACTGACATGTTAACATAAACTAAGCATGAAGAATGGGGGACGTAGCTATGTTACATCTGTTACCCTCTATGAATGTGAACACCTCAATATTAATTGGAATAAGCTGAGGTCACTGTGGAGCACTACTCCCCGGGCCACCGCTGACAATGGACAAGCATACAGTCAGATTGTCCCTGTTGACAAATGTGAACTAAGCACATGGAGTTGCATGTGTGTATGCGGGAGCAAGCGGGTGTAAGCCTGTTTGGCCACCGGTATGCAATTACCACACTGGTG
>NC_056731.1:819759078-819776578 GCF_019279795.1 Protopterus annectens | reverse complement strand
TTACAGTGTACAGCACATATGCACCACTTCATGCATGACACGTGTACAAAGGTTGACAGAGGTATGGCTGACAGCACATACACAGGGCCAGCATAGACATGTTGCTGTGATAAGTCATAAATCTACCATTGTAACGGGGTTTGATAAAACATATGTCCAATGAGGGATATGTAGTCAGTAACTATCATGGCCTTCACCATCTAGAGACTGCAATCTTCACACTACCTTCTGGATTCTACAGATAGATGCATCATGGCTAACACATGAAACCAAAGGCACAACACTGCCCAGTCTGAAGATGACTCTGCAGATGGGGAGTCCTCATATACATGGAACTGACATGGCAGGTATTGCGACATGTACGACAGGCATATCCAGACAAACACTCTTAAACCAACATTACTCCATATGCAGTATAGCAGCACTTACAGTTGGAAGTCAGGTCAGGCACATCCCCCTCCTGTTTGTTGCCCAATTTCCACAGTGTATGTTGTTAGAGGTAAATCCCCAACCCATGTGAGATGCTGTTTGCCAAATGACAGTTCTAGCTCCTGCTCACAGTGACAGACAAGGGCCAACACCACCATGATGTTCCCAGGTATTGGAGTGCATTTCCATGCAATTGGCTATGGGAATGTTACCACAGCTGTTCCACATGCAATCAGCTAGGGGAGGGTTGCAATTCGTGCAGAGGCCATCAGCTGATCATGAGCATCACTTAAAATACACATACTCTGCCTAAGCAAAGCAGGTGTGGGCCTCCACATCCACCAGAAAGGGAGTGGGGGAGGCAGACAGAGGTGAATACATGTCAAGGAGGGGTGGGAGGGTAAAACTGAAGCATGTTTGTGTACACACCTACCAGCACAGGGTATCAAACCCCAAACAGCTATGTAGTGCTATCACAGTTTGATGCAGTTATTGGATGCACCACATGGGTTATCTGGTGGGGAGCACTCAGAACATATATGTGATGGTAAGTGACATCTGCAGCAGGGATACGGTAGATAAACAGTAGGTGAAGTATACGTGCCTGTCTGCATGAACAGGTGCCAGCATCAACACAAGCACACTCACACAGGGATGCACACACATTACCACACTTGGTAGGGCCAGGAGTGCAACTCAATACTAGTGGGATTGCCACAACACATCAATGTGCAGGGATCACATTCACCACATGGGTCATATGGAGTTGGTATGAGCAGTGAGTATGAGGGGGTGTCAAACATCAGACAGCATGCTTCACTATGCCTTGGGGGTGTAGTGAGTGTGGATGTGGACATACACACCATACAACACACACACAAACACACAGGGTGCCAGTTATGACATGAATGGGTGCATGTCTGCATGGGTGTGTGGTGGTCAACAGTGCCAGCAGGCTATACAAGGGTAGGCAATGGGTATACCTTGGCATCAGGCCACATGACAGTGGTCTGCATTGTGGCTATGACCTGTAGCTTCTGCATTTGCCCACACAGGTGGGTACTGTATCCCTCATCCAGTCACCTGGGTGACTATTGTTTGTGGCCAATGCTGTACATCACTTGCCATGTATGTGTTCCCTAGTCCATGACTTGGATGGTGTCTAGGATGTGCACACCTCCCACATGCATGTGCAGTGACATATGGAACTGTACCTGGGGTGTCTGGCCCATGCTGTGAACACAGACTATCATCAGATGTGCCAGTCATGCCCACCTGTGGCAGGGACTGGTAATGGTGAGCAGGTTTACCTTGCACCTACACTGATAGCATGCTAACATCATTCCCTGATGTCAGTGTCATCTGTCCATACAGGGCATGTTGTCAGCATGGTATGTCCATTGTGAGTCAAATGTGAAGGCACAGTGAGGTTGCTAACTGTGATTGGCTGGCCTTGATGCCACATGTATGGGTATGGCTTTGCACCCCAGCCTCTCAACAATTTACATCTGTTATCCCTGTATGGTTGACATTGTGATATATAGTAGGGCCACCATTGAAATAAGCAAAACCCCTCCACATTGCCCACAGGTGTCAAACACTCACACCCACCTCTACACAGGATATGAGTTACAAACCCACACACACACACACACACACACACACACACACACACACACACACACACACACCTGTCATGTCTGGGAGTTGAACCCTTACCTAACTTGTTTACTACAGTACAGCACTACGCAGTTACAGTACATGCCATGGACATTACTTAAGTACATCTTCCCCAAAGGTGTATTTCACAATTAATGACATCAGCAGGATTACCAAAGTAGGGCATTTGTAATGTACTGTGAGTGAGTAGCCTATAATGCATTGTTCCATACACAGACACTGAAACACACACAAAGCATCCAGAATTGCCATGGATAGAGGTGGAACCCTACCACCATTCTAAATCACACTACAGCAGTACGCAGTTACAGGACGTGCTACTGCAATTACTAGGCTATCACTTTCCCAGAGGTGTATTTCTAGGTGAGTGACATCAGCAGCCTTGCCAAAGTAGAGTATATGTATTGTACAGAGTGAGAGTAACCTAAAATGCATTGTTCTCTACTCAGTCAGACACACACACACACACACACACACACACACACACACACACACACACACACACAGATTCACACACAAACACACAGATTCACACACAAACACACAGTTGCCAGGTCTGGGGTCCAAACGCCTACCTAACTAGTTTATCACACTACAGCAGTATGCAGTTACAAAACGTGCTACGGTGATTACTGGGCTATAATTTTCCCAGAGGTGTATTTCTAGGTGAGTGACGTCACCAGCCTTGCCAAAGTAGAGTATATGTATTGTATGGAGTGTGAGTAGCCTAAAAACCATTGCTCTCTACTCAGTCAGACACACACACACACACACACACACACACACACACACACACACACACACACACACACACACACACACACACACACACCAACAGTTGCCAGGTCTGGGGTTCGAACACCTACCTAACTAGTTTATCACACTACAGCAGTACTCAGTTACAGAGCACGCTACAGCAATTACTGGGCTATCATTTTCCGAGAGGTGTAGTTCTAGTTGAGTGACATCAGCAGCCTTGCCAAAGTAGAGTATATGTATTGTACAGAGTGTGAGTAGCCAATAAAGCATTGCTCTCTACTCAGTCAGACACACACACACACACACACACACACACACACACACACACACACACACACACACACACACACACACACACACACACACAGATTCACACACACAAACACAGTTGCCAGGTCTGGAGTTCAAACACCTACCTAACTAGTTTATCACACTACAGCAGTTACAGGATGCGCTACGGTGATTACTAGGCTATCAGTGTCCCAGAGGTATATTACTAGGTGAGTGACATCAGCAGCCTTGCCAAAGTTGAGTATATGTATTGTATGGAGTGCGAGTAGCCTAACAAGCATTTCTCTCTACACATTCAGAGACAGACAGGCATGCACACAAACACACACTCACACAATTGACAGGTCTGAGGTTAGTACTACTACCTAACTAGTCTATTACTACAGCAGTACGCAGTTATGGGATGGGCCATGTATATTACTGAGCTATAGCTCTCCCAAAGGTGTCATTCACATTGATGATCTCAGCAGGCTTGTCATACTACTGCTATGGGAATGGTAGTGTGCACATGGGCTATACCCCATTCATGTAGGGGTTGACATGCCACATGTGGGCACACATGGGGTCATATGTCAAAGGTACGTGTATACAGCTACTAGATGGCTACTTGTTGCACAGCTGGCACGTGCTCCACATAGTCTGTCATGCTGACAGGTACTGGTGGCTAGTATCTGCAGTGGGTTACATCCACACCTCATGTGTTGGGGGCCCTTTGGCTGTGTGCCAGTTGGGATAGGCCCACATGGCTCCTTGTCACGGTCACCCTCTTCCACTCATCTATGCCTGTGTACCTGTGGCTTATTATAGTCTGTTGTCCTTACATATTTGTCTGTATTCCTATCCACTGTGTGTGCAAGGCAGGAGTGCTGCATACTGACATGTGTCTGCACTGAGAACTGCGACTGCCAGATATGTTCGGCCCACTGGTATTTGCAGACATGGCCTTCATGTGTTTGTGTGTGAGCATGCCCAGTATGACCTCTCAGCATGTTGTTGACTTACATTGCCTTCATTCCTCTAAGTGTGTGAGCATGCCCAGTATGGCCATCTGTGTTGCATGTGTGGATCAAGTCCAGGTAGTTTGTACTGTGGTGCTGACCTTTGTGTTGTACACCAACAGGTAGCATGCTGTGTCTGCAGGGTATCCATCGGTCATTTGGCATTGACTGTTGCTACATTTCTGCATAGCAGGGGGGGACACCTGACTGTTTCTACTGTTCTACACAGGAGTGGGGGGGTGCACCTGACTGTTACTATAAGTGTACGTTGGATGGGGGGGGTGCACCTGACACTTGTACACATTGCTAGGACTGTACTGGTATGTCAGGTACTCCATTTCAGTCTGTAGGGTTACTTATCCTGCTGGCTAGAGGCTTACCAGTGTACTACAGATCCTAGCTTTGTTTACCTACATATTAGTTTCTGACTTCCTAACCTTCACAACTTACATACGACTACCGGGCCTGCTGTGGTCTGTCTGTGTAGGCCTGGGGTAGGGGTTACCCACAGGGTGCATTCAGAGGCCATAGTACAGCATTTTTTTGTGTTTGTCTTTACCTGTCCTGCTGGCTGAGACTGTTGTTGGATATGTGAACCTTCCTGACTGGTATGTGTGGCTCTTATGGACACACATGACACTCAGGCCATTTCCTGCAGTGGGTTTTGTCACCCTGTGTAGTACTGGCTACTATGGTGACTCCAGTATGTGTTACAGATGTCATGATGTGACTATGGCTGTCTGCTGTCTGCTGCCTTGACATTCGGCCACCCAATTCCCTTGCATGATCACATCCATACCATATCTACAGGTAAATGCACATTCTACTCCATTTGGCAATTGGAAGGTTGACTGACTTACCTTGAGGGTGTGCCACACTTGAGGATGGTGCAGGAGGGCTGCCTATGTTGGATGTGCATAGTACACTTCCTATTCATGGTTGGGCACAGGTAGTGTCATGTTTGGCATCCTTTTACTGTCTGTGCAAGTCAGAGAGAGGTGTAATTCCCTGGGTCCCTACTGTGTCAGTGTATGTGCTATGCGTTGCCTGTTTGTCAAGGCCAGGGCATACTGGGCATGCCCCCTTCTGCCTACTGGGGCAGGCTCAGGTTGTTCCTCCTCTGAGTCTCTCTGTTCCTGTACAGGCCTTGGCATTGGTGGGGGGCTGTGTGGCCCTGGCCCATGCTGTTCCTGCTGCAGCTATTTCCACAGGATCATATTGTATAGCATAGCACATACCATAACAATTTGGGTACATATAGCTGGTGAATACTGCAGGTCTCCACCAG
Source organism: Protopterus annectens (assembly GCF_019279795.1). Lineage (NCBI taxonomy): Eukaryota > Metazoa > Chordata > Ceratodontiformes > Protopteridae > Protopterus > Protopterus annectens. Next base: position 819,771,133 of record NC_056731.1, on the reverse strand, counting down.
ATGTGTCCAGACACCAGAACCGTGACCTGAGCATCTCAAATACACACTCTATTATATGTTTGGCCTGTGCGTGTGCCTCATTATGGCATTGTTGTTCAGGTGTGTGTGCATTTCTGATGGGTGTCATCAGCCACGACTCCAGTGGGTACCCAGCATCCCCCACTAGGTGACCGTAGGGGATGTCCATATCAGCAAATTTGTGGTACAGCTGCATCAGTTGCCATATGTGTGAATCATCATAGCTTCCAGGGCAGCCAGCACACACATTCAGTATAATGCCCTGGGCATCACATACAACCTGGCAGTTGATAGAGGGGATGTCCCTGTGGTTGATGTAGGCCCTACCCTGCTCACCAGGTGGTGTTTTGATGCGTAAGTTTATGCAGTGTATAGCATCCACTACCCCAGGGTAGTCTGCTATTTGGTGGAAGAGACACATATTGCTGGTCAACACCTCATGTGTATTGAGGAAATATATATGCTCACTGGCATGTGCTGACATGGCATCCAGGAACTGGTGGAATACTCTGGATGCTGATGCCTGTGAGATGCCCATGATATCCTCAGTTGTGCTTTGGGAGGTACCTGTGGCTAGTATACCTAGGCCTACACATACCTTGGTATCCACTGGGATGGGTTCCCCTTGGCCAGTGTGGTGTGTCAGGTGTGGCCTGCACAGCTCAATGATTTGCTTTAGGAGGTCTCTGTCCACCCTATAGCGCTCCACTATCTCCAGCTCATGTAGCCCCTGGTAGATTACCCTAGGTCTGTACACTCTTCTCTGTCTCCTCACTGTGGGTTGCTCAGCAGCATTCACATCCTCACCAACCTCAGCCTCTTGCACATGTTGTTCTATGTTGCCTGCTGCAACCATTCTCATTTTCTAGGTTTGTTTGTTAAAATTTCCCCGCTTGTATACACTGATGGTGTAGAGCGTGGAAAAACCGGGGGGGGGGGTGTTTGCTTAGTTTATAGTGGTGTTCTGGGCTGGGCTGGTCTGCTGCCTCTGTAATTAGCTGATTCCGATACATTTCACCTGGCAGCTCAGCTAGTTCTCCTTGATTACCTTAACCAAATAGAAAGTCACAGTCCAGAAGACAAAACTAAAAAAACAAAAACTGGACAACGAAGGGCAAAACTACTAGTTGGTGGAGAACACAAGTTTATTTTAATGCAAAAATGAAACACACATTTTCATCCAAGTAACACTCAGACTTCCTCAGAAATAAAAAAAAAATTGAACCCAAGTTAATTTATACCTACTTAAATTAGATAAATAGTGAATCAATCAAGGAGATAAAATAAATGAAACATAACAATCAATAAGTTTAGAAGCCAACAAAGCCCCGGGTCTTAATGAACACATTTCTCTTGCACCTGTACTCAAGTTAAGGGCAGCTAAATTGTGAATTTATTTATTTTTACTGATGTCTCTCTTTTTAAATTTTTTAAATATTTTATCCATCTAGTACAAATGTAAATATTTTTATGTGTTTTTATAAACTTATTGATTGTTATGTTTAATTTATTTTATCATTTGTGACACGTTTCATTTTTTTGTACACATGTAAATACTGTTTTTCATTTGATAATGTCATTTTGTATCAATTCAATACATTATTTTTATTACAGGTTTTATTTTGCTTTGCATTTCAAGGTATGTTTCTTTAAATCCTTGATTGATTCATTATTTATCTAATTGAAGTATGTATAAATTAACTTGGGTTCAATGTTTTTTTTATTTCTGAGGAAGTCTGAGAATTACTTGGACAAAAACGTGTGTTTCATCCTTGATTACCTTCCTACTGCTGTTTTCCCTTCCCATTGCCTCCCTGTTTAAACCTGTTTGCGCGCCATGCTCAAATGTGCATAGAGCTGCAATTTCCTGGTTTAACTTCCATTTTCTTCCTGTGAAACCCAGTGTGCAGCGTGCACACCTGCTTACACTTTGTAAGGAGAGCTAGGCAGCTTGGACACACCTCTAGCTTAGCTGTGCTAAGCTAGGAGCGGTCCTTAGCCACAGGGCTCCAATCCACTTACAGTATTCCTGACACCCCTCCCATGATGTCACCTATATCCTAGTCTTGCACCCAGCTATTTATATTCTTACACTCTTGGGACCTGCGTCACACCCTGGTGAAATCTGTGATTCACTATCCTTCCCCTAATTTGCATAGGATTGCCTGCTAATGCATAGTTACATGTCCACACTAAGCCTCCCCCTTAGCAACCATTACTCATTGGCCAGGTTGTCTTATGCCTGCCATTGACTTGCATGGCAGAATACTGCTTTTAGTTAGAATGCCTATTTTAGGTTTGTTTTATTATTTTCCTCCCGATCTTATTTGCGCGCCACTGTCTTATTCTTAAACAGGCAAGATCAGCAGAAAATAAATAAAAGTTTTTTTTTTTATTATTTACACATTATGCAATGCCAGTAACCTTCTACTTGGCCATTGGCATGCTTAATCGATGATATGCAGCCTTTATTTGGCACTGTCATAGCTCCGTTTTGTAGTTTGCAGAAATGTACTCGGTTACTAACCGAGTACATTTCTGCAGACTGCACTCATCCTGCACTGACAGCTGCCTGCTTCCTGGATTGCAAATTACCCTCATTTGCATGGTTTTCACTTGCAAATGAGAGTAATTTGCATACAGGAGCTTGGTCCTTGGAGGATTAGCCTAAGAGCTCAAGTGCATGACCTGGGAGCTCGTTCCTGGATTGCGCGTCGACCATATTGCCAAAAATAGCTCTTAAACTAATCCTGCATGCTATAAAGGGCTTCATAAATCTAGGGGACAAATTATCCATCTCTGCTTAGAATATAGTATAAAAACAAAAAAGTAAAGCAATATGAAAGCAACTAAAGAAATCTGAGTCCATGAAATATACATTAAAATGAGAGTGTCCAATATAACTGAAGCTATATGAATATGTCACATATAATAATAGCACCTCTAATAAGTAGATATGTCAGAAATACACATCAGATGTATAAACATTAGAAGCTGAAGGTTAATAAGATTGTCAATATTTCCAAGACTTTTCAAGAAACATCAGATGTTTTAACCATTTTGTCAGTCAGCTATCTAACATTTCTCATGTAAGGATCTGTTGAATATATACATATATGTATATATATATATATATATATATATATACATATATATATATATATATATATATACATATATATATATATATATATATATATATATATATATATATATATATATATATTATATATATATATATATATATTATCTAGCCTCACAACCATCTGTTTAGTTACTAAAGGTTTAGTTATGTAACATAAGTCTAATGTTAATATGCATAATGAGTTTTCTAATGCAGCTCCTAGATCATTTAATGTCATTTAGTTACTAAAAGTGTCATTAAATCTGCAGAATGTATGCATCTATAAAAGAGCATAGGTATTTTCAAATGAGTTAAACACTTTTATCAGAACTAATTATTTACTATTTAAAGTGTCTAAGTGAAGGATAACAGAATTTCAAGAGAAAATAATTCTAAATACAGCCATTTAACAAGATCAAAAGGTCAAGTGATGTCATCACTGTTGTTTCCTCAAGCTCCAGATTCATAAACTTGTTAAAAAGTATCTAAATAGACTCATGCACAGCAGAGTTTGTCTCTCGTGAGGAAAAAAAGCATTTTCGGCAGGAAATAAAATCTTGAAGATTTTAGAGTTTACAGAAAGCAAAAAAAAAAAGAACCATTCAAGCTGCCTTGTCAGTGCATGTCATGAATCTCCACAATGAGAACAGTTACACAGATCGCCAGTTTACTCACAAAACATCAACATATGAAAAAATTAACCATTTCATATAAAAACAGCTATTTAGAAGTAACAACAGCTACCACAAATCAGAAATCATTTTATAACATTTCAATCATTTACCCACCAATTAACCAGACCAGAGGAAAAAAAAAGAACGTAGTATATATATATATATATATATATAAGAGAGAAAATGAACATTAGTAACAAAAAGGAATAGGAAGAAAGAAGAGAGAGAGAGAGAATGTTATTTAAATACTTAGTACTATATGTAATTAGAAGTAGATATAGAAAGGAAAAGAGAAAGTTAGTAATAAAGATGATTCACATTACCTTACAGTATAGAGATTTCCAGAATCAAATAGATTATGATTCATAAAGCAAAGCATTTAAAATTAGAAGGACTTTATTCATTTGTCCTTTAGTTTCTTAGTTTTGCTTGCTCCTTCCTTCACAGACCATCCATTTTGTGTTGCCCGTCTCTTCAAACTCTGAGATGACCATTCCATTTCTTTTATGTTTAAGAGTATTTTCTTCTTTTGGATAAATTCTGCTGCTTCTTGTAGGGAATCAAAGATCTTCACTTCTTCTGGCAAGGTGATTTTTGTTCTTGCAGGAAAAAGACTTTGAGCTTTAATATTGGCTTTTTTCAAGGACTTAATTAGAGGAACACACTCCTTTCTTCTGGATATGACTGTAGAGGTGTAGTCATTGTCAAAATGAATAACTTTGTCACCCATCTTGATAGGAGAATTAGTCCAAGCTGATTTCAGCACTAAGTCCTTGTCTTATGAGGAAATAAATCTAACTATTATAGACCTGGGGTTAGATGAACTCCGAGATTAACCTGGATTTGCCATAGACCAATGAGCTCTCTCAATTCCAAAAGAGAGGGCTTCAGGCATGTTTAGTGCTGGTAAAAAACACTTATTGAGGAAATGAATCATGTAAGCACCCTCTTCTTTCTCAGGAATTCCATATATTCTTATGTTATTCCTCCTTGATCTGCTTTCAAGGTCTTCCAGTTTTTCATCCTCCTTGATCTGCTTTCAAGGTCTTCCAGTTTTTCAATCAGCCTGGTGTTTTGTTTCAGAAGAAATTCATTGTGATGTTCATTTTCTGTCACTCTAGTATCCAGGTCAGTTACTGTTTGCTCTAAGGCAAGAATCTGTTCAGATTGTTATTTTACTATTTCATTTAGAAGTTCCAGTTGTTTACTGCATTCTTGTTTGATAATATCCATTTTGTTTTTGAATTTGTCCAGTTTTAGTGACAGTTCTTGGATGTTTGTTATTATAAGATGTAGTTCTTTCTTCACTGCACTCTCCTGGTGTGGGTTCTTCGAGTTGCTCATGTTGAGATCTCCAATAGAAAACTTCTTGACAGGAATAATTAAAAAATCCTCTTGACTATGTAGTAATTTTTAGAAAATAATAGAGTCAATGTTAATCTTTCTTTTAGTATACTTTTAGTTAGATTTTTCTAAAATTAAAGTATATTTCCTGTCAGCATATTAAAATATAAGCAGACCTATGGATTTCTGTTGCTATCAGACTGGCATCTTGGCCACGCCCCCATTTCTTAGTTTTCTGATGTTACTGGAGAAGGCCTTGTAATTATTGTTTGCCTCAGTTGCAAGACTTAATTGATGCTGTGGGGTTCTAGCTCTATGAGGCAATTTAAAGAGTTTATTCCTTCTCTTATACAGGGCGGCCACGGTGGTGCAGTGGTTAGCATTGCTGCCTCACAGCAAGAGGTTCTCCGGTTCGATTCTCGGCTGGGGTGCCTTCTGTGCGGAGTCTGCATGTCCTCCCTGTGGTCGCGTGGGTTTCCTCCGGGTGCTCCGGTTTCCTCCCACATCCCAAAGACATGCTGCAGGTGGATTGGACACTCTAAATTGGCCCTAGGTGTGCGTGTGAGTGTGCCTTCTGTGGAAGGTTGGGCGCCGGGCTGGCAACTCGACACTGTAAAACTCCACTGCCATTCAATGTGCGGACAAGGTGATCCGCTGTGGCGACCCCTAACCGGGAAAAAGCCGAAAGAAGAAGAAGAAGATTCCTTCTCTTATACAATTTGTTTATATTTGTAGACCACCAGGGTTTTTTTTTAAGTTTCTACTGCATTCGTTTTTGGAATGACTGCTAGGTTAGTGCATTTATCTAAATGAACATCATAATCGTTTGTGTAATTAGCTGTATAACCAAGGCCATCTGTGGCTTTAAGAGAGATAAATGTATGGATTTCTTCATACAATTGTATAAGGTTGGTCTTTTTGAATTTTATAAAGTGGTTGGTGTTTGAAACCAGATCATGGGCAGAAAGGAAGGACCTACCATGGGAGAGGAGCAAACAGGGGCCAACAGGGGCCAAGTTTGTGAGTACTAAGTCAAGAATGTTTATGCCCCTGATCCATTTGTGGACAAGCTAACGCAAGGCATTTTTTTTATCCAGTCCAAGAAAAACTGACTATATCTATCTTTGGAAGTGTAGTTGCTCCAGTCTCTGGAAGAATAGTTGAAGTCATCAAAGATTAAGGAGATGTTGCCTATAAGGATATCTTCTATGAATGCCAGGACTTTATCATGGAAATCTGTCTGCAAGGAAGAAGACTGCTAGGAGGCTATGAGATGAAAGTTAGATTTCCCTAAGCTGTGAGTTGTAGTTCAATAAGATCTTGAGGGGGAGGATGTCTCTGGGTATTAGTTTTGAAGGAATAGTGTCCTCATGTGCACTGGCTCTCCACCATCATTACTGGTGAGTCTGAAGACATGGCAAGCACAAATCCCTTGCCTAGAAAGGCTGGTCTCTAAGGATTTGAACCATGTTTCTGTAACAAAGTAGACAAAGATACTTTTCAAATGCAGAAGTGCCTCAGGATCATGCAAGTTATTGTTAGGACTACTGGCATTGAGTAGTGCCACCTTAATATCATCCAGTTTGGGACATGAGGTGTTTGTGAAGTCAGAAGTTTGATTTGATAAATTCTGCCTAAAAAGGCACAATGAGGACAGCAATAGCTTTAGCCAGTATGCAGAAACCCTAGAATGAAAGATGTACACCATATTTTACAAAACAATTTTGATTGTCTATCATCTCATCCTGTACATACTAGATCTCACTGGAATGACACCAGCGACTGATCTAACCTAGTTATCCTTTCCTTGTAGCCAGGCATCATTCTAGGTGATAGAAGGATTCCACTCAGAGCTAGAATCTTACCCTTAACTGAAGCTAGTGTGGTAAGCTTGAACAAATCTTTCTGTATGGTCTTGAGGGGTCTGTGTGACATTTCATTTTCTCCACATAAGCTATAAACATATCATAGTTATACTGACTGGAGGAGAGAATGTTGAGCATTCCAGTTATGATTACTGTCTTGGTTCCTGGGAGAATGCTAACTGTCACCATGTCCTTGTCCAGCCTGATGACTTTGGGATCTGTGTGCCGAACTATTGAGTCAGGTAATTTCCAATAGTTGAATTATACTTGCCAGATTTGGGAGTAGTTTGCTTTTGGTGACATGTAGATGTTTGTGTCAATGCATAGGTATGTGGAGTAGATGAGGTAAAGGGCTTCCACCAATACCTTCACTTATGAGTTCTAGGAGGCTTGAGTAGAATTTTTTTGATACCATCAGAGTATGAAAACTTTCTACTATTAGTAAAACAGTTCTACATTTGTATTGTGGGAGTTGACAGAGAGATACTCAATGCAAGTAGTGGACTGTGAGATGGATGCCTCCATCTTTGTTAAGTATTTGCTCTTTTCATAGATGCTCTATCCATTAAGTAATAGTTTGAGCATGAGACAATTTTAACACTGCCTTAGGATACCAAGGAGTAGAAGACTGTCAATGGAAGGGGGATGTGTTTGCTGCCACTTCATGATGCCAAGTGATGGTGGATAAAAAGAACCCAGTTAAAAGTTCAAGTCATTTAGATACAGCAACATTTAATCCACTGCCACTAGAATAACCACTATTATTTCCAAGATGGCCACCACACTAGACCAGAAAAGGCTGATCACAAACAATTATTAATAGACAAAATTAATTGTAAATTTACATGACACACATATATTATTTAAATGTGGTTGTGTTATGAATAGATATGCTAGGCTAGTATAATACTTGATTTGATGCATTTGTATAGCTAAGTCAGCTGTTAATTAACAAGCATTATAGAAGCACAACTTTACAGACAGTTTAATTTTTATTTTTTTGTTTGTTTTTTTGAGTCATCTGTGTACCACAGTCCAGGACTTACTGCCATGAGCCAGTTAGTTTCCTGGTACAACTGTATTTGGTAAGGGAGCCAAAATCAAAAGGAGGGTGGCTGTATGGAACAATAAACATGACAGTGTGACCGAATGTGGGAGAAAGTAAACTGATAGCAATGAAAGTAAGGGGGGTTGTTTGTCCTGTTCAGTGGACTGCTCATGAGAGTAAGACGTGTAAGGTTCAAGAAACTGTAGGGTTGGGGCACCACTGATTCCTTTGCCTAGGTCTGCATTTCACCTAAGGGCAGCCTTGTGTATGCATGTGTCATACTTTTCATAAATCATGTAACAACAGTGCCAATAAAATTCTTGTTACTCACCAGAGTACAGCATTGTCAGCAATGAGCAGGGGAAAGTGACCTGAAATACAACTGAAAATAAACATGTATAGTGTGAAAATATATCTCAGTTACAGTTGCAAATGACCCTGCTGTTTAAATTGTAAATGCCAAGCCATTTGTCCTGGAGTTATTATAATTAATTAATTGATAATGCCTTTAGCAACTGATATAATTCTTTTAAGTTGTTTAGCAGTCAGAAACATGACACATGTTCAGTTTGAATTAAAAAAAAAATCTCACTTCAGTTTGTGCTCAGGTATTATCTGTTTTGAAAGTGATTCTGAATATCTCTAGTATTGATAATTTCAGTTAACATTCTGTAAAGCTATATGTTCATCATGAAAGCAGCTAAGGGTAATTTTTTTAGGTTTATGTTTATCTTGTGATTCAATTTCAGTCTGTCACACTATATGTAATTATGGATTAATATACAAAGCTTTATTTTAAATTGTTTTGCATTATATAGCATTTCCCATTTGTTTAAAGCTGGTAGATTTCATTCATTTGTGTGAACCTTTGTTTGAAGCCATCTAGGTTGAAAGAAGGCAGTACAGATGAAACACTGTTTAAAGGATATGGGCAAATATCCCAGAGAACAGGAACAAAAATCTGAATGAGGAAATTAGATCTCTGGTAATAAGAAAAAATGTATGTTATAAGTTCATTGATGAATAATCCAATAGTAATCATACACCACAATAAATAATAATTCAATTCATTGCCATGTTGAGGTGAAAAAAGTGTCAGCTGTAGTATGCTTTGATGCAGTGTTACATTCAGTCTTAAAGAGGCATATTTATATATTTGCATCATTCCGAGAAGTAAAAATTAAACAAATATGAGAAAACATCTTTAAGATTTAATGATTTCAGCAATGACCAGTTCACCCACTAGAAGAGTACAGCTATCAAAGTTGTAGCCAGTCACAACCCCCATAATGGAGGTGTTTGTGACTTTGTGTAAAAAACACCATCCATTCCCATAGTCAGACTAAACTTACTTTTTATCGCACACACTCCCACTCACACACACAAACAAACACACACGTGTGTGTGTGTGTGTGTGTGTGTGTGTGTGTGTGTGTGTGTGTGTGTGTGTGTGTGTGTGTGTGTGTGTGTGTGTGTGCGTGCGTGTGTGTGTGTGTGTGTGTGTGTGTGTGTGTGTGTGTGTGTGTGTGTGTGCGTGTGTTGGTTTTGGCAGGCATAGTCTGGCCAATATATACCATACTGTACTGTTTTCCATTCCTACCTCACAAGCTTCAAGTGTACAACATTTCTAAGGTAATTACCCCATGACAGAGACAAAGAAAACTGGCTTTTCTGACTCTGTTACTGAATTGGCATACTTTGAAAAATGGAGACATTTGTAATGATTTTGCTGCAGACCAGCATATATATGGATCAGTATATTATGGTACATCAGGAGACCAATGTAGCTCTTCACAAAAGGACTAAGGCTACTAATACACATTTATCCAGTCTCCAAGAACAGATCAATCTGATAGTATCCACAGTACTGACAACCCCCAAAGACACCCTGCCATACCCACCACTGAAGAAATTGAACAGGGATGCTGGAATTAAAGCATATCTTGTTGCTTTTAACAAATATGCCAGATAGGAGAATTGGTGTCATTATGAAGAGGTCAAAATTGTATGCCCCCTGCTTACAGGAGACACACACAAGGCCTATATGGACATGGAAGATACTGATAGTATGGACTGTGAAAACTAAGGAGAGGGCTGCTAGCAGAGACTGGAGTGTCTTCTGAAATACAAGCAGTGAAATTTCAGAAATTAATATTCATTGCAAGTAAAATTTGAGCAGCACAACTGTCTGGTTTAAATCATATTTTAAACCTATGATTAGAACCTAAAGTGAACAGTTAATGTTAAATGATATTCTAGAAGTTAATAGATTCAAAAGGGCATTCTTAAATACTCATGTAAATGGGCTTTTCGGAGTGAGTCTTGGAGTACTAATAAAGTTATTGTACTAAATGAAAGATTACTAGCTAATGATCCACTGTTTAAAACTGAGCAAACTAATCTTGTAACTAAGAGTGTTCAGATGTCTGTGAACATCCCCAAACTGTCAGCAAATAAAATGATATGTTTTAAATGTGGGAAGGAGGTCACATATCTAAAATTTAATTATTAAAAGAAATTATATGCCTACTGAAAATGTGATTTTTAACAAACATGTTGGTAAAGAAAATGTAATTCCTGTACCTGTCAAAAATGTAATTTCAAACCAATATGCACATAATGCAAAAAAGTAACTGTTATGGTGGTAGAATCAGTATATTTTCTTTGTGCCACTGATAAACTACCTCAGTGTACCATATTAGTAAATAGGAAAGAAATGAAACAGCTACTAGATTCATGGAGCATGGTCACATTTATTAAGGACTCTTATGTCTGCAAACATAAAACATGTCAGGAAGAGGGAGATAGAGCCATACATCTTAACCTTCTGTCTACAAAATATGAAACACTGCCTTTCATAATGTGAAACAAATTGGCAACATGTCGAACACTGATTAACTACCTTATCTGGGATGCATACAGGTTGTTTAAAATGCTTCTTCATTCTTCCAAAATGATCTTTGATTATTTCTCATGTCTATTAAAAATAATAAATATGTGACAGATGCTTTCATTGTGGAACATGGAATAAGATTCAAAATGAGGAGTGTAACTCATAATGAGGTACAATTAAGATGTATTCTGAAGGTAGTATGTATTCATAGAGACACTGAAACAGTATTAACACATTATAAATTCAGACACTGTTTGGTCTGTTTGGTAAAGTGGTACATCCTATAGCATTGGTACCTGTTTTAACATGTAATATAAGAATAGGCCAAGACCTCCCACATTTCAAGATGCTATAGACATTATGGGGGTTGGAGAAAAGTTAAACACTCTGTAGTCAGAATATGTCTCTAGTAAAAGTCCTGGGGGACTACAACAGCCTGACACATTACCAAGAGCACAAAATCCTGAATATAACTATAATAAAAATGGGGAGGACAACAGCAGCCTGATACATTGTTAAAATGCCCAGTCGATAAAAAGGATAGATAAGGAAATTTCAAAAGGAACTCAAATCTGGCTTTGTCTGGAAGAGATAAAAGAGCCAGTGTGTTATCAGATGTCTATAGATAAAGTTTTCTACAAATCCCCAGTTATTAAGTTATGGGAAAGTTATTAAGTTATTGAAAGGGAAGAATGCAAAGTACATGATATGGAAATGTGTTGGAAGATTCCGCCCACTAACAATGGCTGTATTGAATGGAGTCACAGCGGTAGAGACACATAGTGATAAACTCGCTAAAAGAAAAAAAGAGAAATTCAAGACATTAAGAGCATTTCTTCTGTAAGATCAAAGCAAGGAGTTAATCAGAAGCAGGATTCTCAGCAGTAGGTACTTAGAGATACAGGTGGTACTGGGGTAAACATAAGGGGTTTCCAAAAAATCAAAAGCAAAATAAAGACATTGACATGAAATTTTGGAGGAAATCAAGAGAAGAAACAAATGTACATGGTTTCATAGGAGAAGAGGCTGCATCCTTTACTTCACTGCACTGATCTCATGAAAGTGTTCCTAACTTGGCTGATTTGCAGA
>NC_056731.1:819659078-819754078 GCF_019279795.1 Protopterus annectens | reverse complement strand
CAGACACAGTTCACAAATCTTTTCAATATGACTTATTTTCTTTATGAAACAAGATTAATGATGTTAAACTTGCTCTAGTCTCCTATTGCTGAGTGTTGGGGAGGTTTCCTGATGAATATCACACCTTCAGAGGTTAAGTGTTATATTTTTCTGTTTAAACAGAGCACCAGAAGGTGGTTATCTTAGAAGTTCTAAGCAGATTCAGTGTAGAAACTATTTCAATAAAGCTAAGAAGATGAACTGGTTCTGAGAAAAGTGGAATCCTGATTGGATTGCTTTGCCAATGAAAAGTGAATAAGATTTACCTTTAGATGTCTTCAAGCTTTTGTGAATATATCTCTGAGAAACATAATGTACCGACATTAATGGTTCTGGGTTTTTGGATCCATAATGCTAAAATTTGTATTAATGCATGTATACAAGCCTATAACAGACATTATGCTTTGCAAGAGATGGGTACCTTATCACTAGTGCCCAGATGTTGCATATTTTGCAATTATGAAACATAATTAGTGAATTATGTCATTTGTGGCCAGAGTTTTAAAGTACTTTTGCAGGAGACAAGCTCCCTGCTTCCTCTGATATTTTGAGCTATGCCCCCCACACCCCATCAAATTTTCTCAGAAGTTACTTTACCTCAAATTATGGAGAATCATTTAAAAGGACTATACATTCAGAGTTAGCTTAAGTATCTTCAAACTTGATATAATATTCTTAGTTCTGGGGATCATATTTCCACGCCTTGGAGCTGCATCAGGAAACCAAAACATGCAACTGCTAGTTCACAACAGTGTAAATCTCTACAGTCTAAAAAAATTATGAAAACTAATACAAGAACATGCAGGCTGTTTTGCTTATATAAAACTGTATATCATAACCGTCTAATGCATTAAGGTCTTCATAATTCAGCCTGCTACATATACCTACAATAGCCAGTAAAGTAGCTGACAGTTCTGTGCCATTTATCTTCTTTGCAAATGAAACTTTCTTCCATCAGATACAGTACATGAGAACGAGGCAAACTACAGTCTTCAGAGCAACATTTTATGCTGGGTCATCACAGAGAACATAAATTATAATTTTGGAAAGACAAAGCAAAACAGCCTAGACTACCTCTCTGAGTTTCTGCTCAGCATACAAGAAAGTACAACCTATGAGACCTTTGCTTCTTTTTCTCTTCATCAGGTATCCTTTTTTTCTTTTTTTACCATTGATTTAGTTCCAAATGTATCGCCTTTTAGCACTTAATCTACTGCCCAGTACTATGTACTGCTGACAGCAATTCCCTTTCAGTTCTTAGGTTGCAGTTATCATATCTTTATTACTCTTTATGTCCCTTCAGACAAGGGCGCTACATCAGCCTATCTCCTTGGTCATCTGACTACCTGTTCCTCAGCACAACCTTCATCTGTAGAGCAGCTTCTTTAAACAACATAGCTACTTAACTCTGTCTGTTATATTCACATTAATACTAGCTTATATTTGCCTCCAGTAACAGGCTACAGCAATGTACGCAATGTCTGATATAAGATGTAACAAAACAAGATACATGTACAGCCTAGTTATGTGGGTGAACTTGCTTTGAATGAAGTTAGTTGCAAATCATTAATATGTCATGTTACATATTGTTTACATATCATTGTGATAGATATAACAATGTGTTGTATTCACTTGCTGTATGTTCCATATTATAATTTGCTGTTCTAGTTTTGTGTTCATCATTGTTTATCTTTTCTCGCTCGGATCCCTCTGAAAATAGAAAGTTATCACTAGATGCTAAACTGGTTAACTAAATGTAAATAATTAAATAAACAAATGTATATTTTTTTGTTTGAAAGTTGCCCTCACTAGCCCTCTGTCCTTAGACCTGTGCTCAGTCAAGGCTATCCCATCACTACACCGCTGTATACCTTTGTTACTTAAATTAGTCCTGCACTGTTCACTTTACTGTCTTCTGCAGAATAAGCAGCAAGCAACCCAAGTTTTTGATAATTTCCACCACCTCTTCCATTTCCACTATTATGTATTCAAGCTAGATGAGCAGATCATAATGCACCATTGAAATCTATCACTTGTTCCATCAGTGTTCTGTTGTTGTATTCAAGTATTCATTTAAGTGTTTATTGTAAGACACTTAGCCAAGTGTATTGTTTTTAGTTTTTTATTGCTTCTATGTTTAAATGCCAAATGTCACTTTTATCTACAAAATTATTTGCTGCTGCAATTGTTATAATTTCATAATCCCTGAGATTCATGAAGAATCTCATCTCAGATGCTGAGCTGTGGCCAAAGTGTGGCTATTTCTATGATCATGGAAAATGTGACTCCTAGACATTTTAGCCTAAAAGAAGAAAGACCTCATCATCAGCTAATTTGCATGTCTCTGAATCACATGGTGTTACCACTAGGGCTAATCAGCACTTTCCCACTGTAATCATAATTGGCACCCCATGTATTGCACTGGAACAGACACCCCCCCACTAAGTCACATACACACATGTGCAAACACACTTCCATACTGCTTACCTGTCCCTTAATTTATGAAATAAACCTGCAGTACCCTCTTATCTTCCTGCTCCTTGTAAATTATAGATGATCACCCTAAGTCAATAACACCAGAAATTAGAGTGTAATTCTTGTTATTGTTGCAAGACTGCAACATGATGCTAACTAAACCTGTCATTCTATTAGCTTTTCAAATGACTCCAAGTCTTCCCCTCTTCATATATCTTTCATGCTACAACATCCAGTATTGCAGGATTTTGGTCTAGGGAAGTTTACAGGCATGACAGCCCCCCCCCCACACACACACACTCACTCACCTGAGACAACTCATCCCTCTTCTTAACACTCACATGTGCAGTCATATACATATACATAAACACACTTACACACACCCCTACCACTACCTGTGTGCTAAACTACCTGGCATTTAACGCTAATGCAATCTCACCCATTGAAAGTTATGGGTGAATGCAAAGTTTTAGCAGAGTTAATTAACTCATCTGGCTGAGCTGACTTATGCAGCCGATCCATTCTCTGCATCATTCAGCAGTGTAAATGCCTTACCACAGGAATTTCTGGTAATAGCAGATAAATAATTGGCATAAGCCATTCACCTGGAATGCTTCTTTAGCATATAGCTTGACCAAGATGATGGCCCACTGCAGTGTTGCTACAGACCACTTAGAATCACTGGGATGGGCCAATATCTGCATCGGAAAGGGCCACCACCAGCAATAGAAGCCCATCTACCACTACTGTTGTGCTTACCACTAGTGGAAACCATTTCTGAATCCGGACCTGTATCTTAATGATTATTATTTTTATGACATGAGTTTTTTACAAAAAAGTGTCAATGCAGAATAATAATGCAGATAATTTGCCTGATAAAGTCTTATTTCAAGTGCGGAACAAAGTGCTAACCATATATTTTAATATATTGTTGGTGGGGTAAATCTGCAGTTTTGTTCATTTTATTTTAATCTTACATATAAATTAGTTATGAATTATTTTTATTTGCCTATGTACTGTCATCTCTAGCAAACCATAAGTTTACATGCGCATATGTAGTATTTTCTTTATTTTAATTTTGGAATCATGGAAAATATAGCTCAAGACATAAAGGAAGGCAATGTATTCAAAATGTATATTCAGATTTCTTTAAGTGCCTATTGACCAAGCACTATTGCAAAAAAAAAAAAATAATAATAAATAAATAAATAAATAAATAAAATAAACATATAAGAATTATAAAACTGTAAGAATTAAGATATGACTAATGCTCATAATCCAGGAGAAAAAAGGTACATTTTGAGAGAGAGAGAGAGAGGGAGCTTGAATGTCAATATATCTCAAAGCTTCACTCTTGCTCCCCTATTGTTTAATATTGATATCAGTGACTCCAACTTACCAATGGACCTCAGTGCAGCAAACTATTCTGGAGATGTCAAACTAGTCAAATTAATAACAAATCATGAGTAATGCAAAAGGTAAGAATGGTTTTACTATATGGGCCAATGATTAAATCTTTTAAGAAATTTACAAATATATTCATTTAAAGGCACAAACACAGGAAAACTGCACATAATAACACTGTCAGTTCTGCCCTTGAAAACATATCCTGCATATTAGCAGGCAAATTTTGCTTGATCATTTCTCTCTGATCTTCATTTTGCCTTCACACCATTGATACCTGAAGTTATCCAAGGATTTCCACTGAGTAAGGCCTCAACACTCTCTCTGAGGTCAAAAACACTAGTTTCATAATGCCACTCCTGTGGCATAGAGGGATAAAGCCCTAACTATGTTCCAGCTGATACAGGCTTGACTAGTAGCTGGGGCAACTGACAAAGCAGCAGGGATGGCTGGATATACCCATCCTGGGGGAAGGGTGCTCATTGGTGATGCTCCCTAAAGGGAAGCTTGGTCCAAAGAGGGAAGTTGCCCTCAGATGTAACCATTGCAGGTGGGAAGTTGGGAAAAGGCAAAGTGAGTAGGTCATATAAAAACACAAAACACCAGATGGAAGCACAGATGGCTAAGGTATGAGGATGGCATTAAGATCCATGACCTGTCCCTGCAAAACCAGGGCAAGTCTGGGAGGGGATGAAAGTTGCTGGCAGACCTGTCATGGATGTGTGGCACTGAAAGACAGACTGGTATAAATGAGGTCTGAAGGGAACCAGAAAAAAAAAAAAACACTAGCTTTATGGGGCCTGATAACATAAAAGGGTGCATCCTTGATATTTTAAGGCACCATCTTACTGACTCATTCTATGATCTGTTTAACCTCTGCCTTGCATTTTGCTTTGTATCTGAGGCATGGAGAACAGCTGTGGTCATCTCCCTTCACAAAGGAGGTTCCATTATTAATTCAGGTAAGTATATATCCATAATCTTCACAAGCCTTATCTGCAAACAATGTAATTCATTATCATTGATCTTGAGAATCTGCAGTCTAAAACCAAACTGAATTTGTCAGAGGGAAGTCCTATTTGCCAAAACTGGTAGACTTCTTTGAGAGAGTCTCTGTGGTCCTGAACCAAGGCAAATTGGTATATACTGACTGAGGTGACCTAGCCAAGGCCAAATGCACATATAAATTGTCCCATGACCATGGCCTTAAACTAAAGGACAAAAGTGTAGCGTAGTTGACTCTGGAAAAGTGCAAGCATCCATGCAGCTACCATATCAATGGCAACCCCATTAAGCAGGGATGTTGGGAGGAATACTTACTGTATGCACTTCAGTACAGTGTTTGTGTGGAGGGGGGTAGTACAAGGCAGGCACTAGGATCCAGGAGGAAAAGCTGAAGTGGCGTCTTCGCCTTTAAGGAGGGTCATGCATGTGTTGCATACATATTAATGCAGATGTAAACCTATTTCACACTCTTGTACGCAATTTAAAATAGCCATTCAATTAAGAGAAAAGGTAAGTAAATGGTGTGTGTGTGTTTAACATAAATCTCTCAACTGTCCAGATTTACCTTCCTACTTTTGGTCGGCTTCTCATAATATTTGTGGTTTTCTGGCAAATCACTGAAGACTGAAGTCACTAAATAATGATATATATATTTATATATATATATATATATATATATATATAGATATATATATGTATATACATATTCATATCCTTCAGAAAATACATTCTAGCACAAATCTGTTATTCTAGCAACTTTCTAAGTTAAAAAGAGTAATATTTAAAATCTGTCCCTATCATACATCTCAACTGTCCAGATTTTCACAAAATGTCCAGATTTTTGCCTCATATTTTTGCTTCATTTCTCATAAAATTGGTGTTTTTCTTGCAAATTACTGGCTAACCATTGAGGACAAAAGTGAGAAAATAATGGCAGACATCTGAGTTTAAGACTCCATGTCCTTCAGAAAAGTCATGCTAATGCAAAACCTGTAATTATATCAGCTTTCTAAGTCTGTAAGGGTGATATTTAAAAAAAATCCCTATTTTTGGGCCTTTGTCCCCCCATTACTAGTGGTTTTGTCAACACTTCTTGCATAATGGGGTTGAGAGGCATTATCCCTATTTTGGGCCACTGTACTTACATTATTTCAAGATTTTCCCAGATTTCTTGCACGAAGAGATTGAGAGATATGCATACTTCTCAACTGTCCAGATTTTTGCAGAATGTCCTGATTTTTGCTTCACATTTTTGGCCTATTCCTCAATATTTGCAGTTTTCTGGCAAGCCACTGAGGATTGAAATAACTAAATATCATTCATTTGAGTTTTAGACTTCATTTCCTTTAGAAAATGCATGCTAAGACAAATGCTGTTATTCTATCAACTTTCTAAGTCAGTAAGAGCAATATTTAAACTCTGTCCCTATTTTAGGCTCTGTCCTGGGTTCTTATGCTAACAGGCTGAGAGGCATGGAGGTGTGGTGTATAATACTCTAAGTAGGAGAGCAGGTCAGTCAATTAAGTTGATCAGGCTTGACCCTTTAACTTGGTTACAGGAGACAAGAGCCTGAATCCTCTATACCAACTACCAGACTGCTTTAGGAACTGTGAGGTCCAGTGGAGACAAGAGCCTAAATCCTTTACACCAACTGCCAGACTGCTGATGGAATTGTAAGTTTGAGTTTCAGTACATTTTCAGGGAATTATGAGTTTCAGTGCATTTTCAAGGGGCTGAGTTTCATTTCATTTACATGGAATTTTGAGTTTCAAGGCAAGATAAGTTTACTGTTGCCCATGCTAAGTCTCTTTTCAACGTGCAACTGTTTTGTTTATCAAATGGCAGTCACTAAATTTGAAAGCAGTGTTAGTAGCATAATTGCCATTAATGCAGAAGGCTGTGGATTTTATTCCCACACCATGTAGATGGTTTGCTGATATTGCAGTGCTATTTTGATTGCTGATTATTTGGTGCATTTTAAGGGGGAAATAGGGTTCTACACTCCTGAGTTTGTCCTCCTTTCTATAAGATGCCTAGTAACTATGAACTTGTTATTGGTTGAAAGTCATTCCCTACTGCAATATTATCAGCTTACCATTTTTTAATATAACACAGGCAATTAATTCTTCAAAGGCAGCAGGCAGTGAATTTGCAGATGAAACATTGAGATGTAAAGTTGTTTTCCAGTAGCAACCTCTGGATTGCAGTATAAGTTTGAGTGGCCTTTTATGGTTGAAATGTACTGAAATGGGTAGTTTTATCATTATTGTTTCATACATTTTGTTTCATTGCTTTCTAGAAACATGTTCATAACTACAAATTTAAAACACCATTCTAACAAATGGTGTTGTATTATACAAGACATATAATTTAATAAATCAGGAGATTAATCAAAGAACACATACATGTGTGCATGACCCTGTAAATGTGTGCAAGGACCTATGGGCTGAAAACAGCTCAAAGGTAAACTTAATCCTCTACTGGCCAGATGCTTTTTCTATTAATGTGAGTTTTCATGCTGTTTCAATGAATGTGAGTTTCAATGTAAAGAAGTTTACTGCTCATGCTAAGTCTGTTTTCATTGTGACACTATTGTTTGTTTAGCAAATGGCTATCAGTGTTTGTGCTATTTTATTTCAATATCCTTAGTCATTGTAGAATTAAATAAAAAAACAGGTTCCCTGTTTCTTTATTTAAAATATCCATGATAATTCTTTCTATGGTTTTACATACAAGATTAATCAGACTTATGGTCTGCAGTTATCCAGGGCAGTAGAAGGCCAAAGCGTGTGCTGAGGATTAACTGTTGCAGTTCACCTTTCACTAAGCATGAAGACAGTTAGGAGGCTAATGTTGAAAAGTGATTTTAGAGTGCTTAATAGCTCATGTTTCATGCTATCCAAGAGGTGTCCCAGGATATTATCAAGGCCCATTGAGAAGGTAGTCTTTTTCTTTGATAGAGCATTGAAGATGTGTTCACTAGTCATAGTCAGAGGGGTTATGGTCGAGGGTGTCTACTAACAAGTATTGAGGAAATGAAGGGCTAAGAACTGGGATTAAATTCATCAGCCAGTAGGTTTGCTATGCCCTCTGATTCCTTTTTAGGTGGTTTGATTTACAATTTGCTCAGCACACTGTTGTGTTACCTTTGAAGTTGCGGACAAAGCTGATGAAGGCCTTGTGATTATCCTTTGTCTTTGAGGATATTTCTGCCTCAAATTTAGCTTTGATGGCTTGATAAGATTTCTGAGTTGCTTATTTAGATTGAGGGGCTTCTCACCTTGCTGGGTATTGTACTTCCTAGCTCTGGCCATGACTTTCCTCCTTTTGTTATACAACCTGTTGATATTGGGATTCCACCAGGGTGGCTTCTTATTTGAGTTAGTTCTCTGCTTATTCCTTGTGGGTACAGCTACCTAAGTGCAGCTGTTTACATGATGGTATAGGGTTTCTGCAAACAATTCCATATTGGTAGCAGAGTTCACATGGTTTGGGGGATGGACTTTTACCATAGTACAAGTCATTAGTATGAGGTTTGCTTTGGAATGATTCCTAAATGTTTGAGGGTTAAATGGCATCCACTTGTGACAAGTGTTTGGACAGGTACATACCAAAAGGGGCATTAAACTCAATGACTGACATAATGAGTGTCAGGTAAAGGGGGGCAATTAGTGCCTGGACCTGGATGATATACCTTTAGATATAAGCTGTACAATAAAAAAGGATTTCCTTACAATAGTGGCCATGTGGTGATCAAGGGACAATTCTTTGTTGACATAGGTTCCCAGATGAGACTGGTTAGGCTTATGTGCATACAATTGCCTGGGCCCATTGAAGTCTCACCTTCACGCAAGGGAATGTCTGTTGCAGTCTTTCATTCATCCAGTACAAAAACTCTTTTGAGATTACCGTATTTCCCCGAAAATAAAAACGGGTCTTATACTCTTCCCCCGCCGAAATACGCATAAGGGCTTACTGTCAGGGGATGCCTTATTTACCCCCTCCTGTACAACAATCTACATTTATTCATTTATTCATGTACAAAAATCAACATTTATTCATGTACACAAATTGACATTTATTCAAGTACAAAACTCGACATTTATTCATGTACACAAATTAACATTTATTTGGTACTTTTCTGTTATTGGACAACGGTTCTAAATAAAACGTTAACAGTCATGTGAGAATTCTACATAAATAGTACAACAAACATTTCAACTTCAGAATAGCTACACCTTGGCTTTCACAGTGCAATATTTCATGCTTAACAGAAAGTGCAGAAAAATCTCAATACATATCTATTGGAGGAGGGGAATAAAACTGAAAGCAGAAGCAATCCATTCTGTTGCCCCGATAATGGAAAAGTTATTCAAGTACAGTCATGTCATCTTCTTCTGGAACAACGTCATAAGTCTCCACCCCTGAATTCCAGACCAAATTTCTTGCAACTCCATTTCCTGTAGAACCATTGGTCCCAATCTGTCATGCCTAGCAATAGAGCTCTTCTTAAATGAGCACTGCTTGTCCAGGAAGCCTGCTCGTAGTGCATTGGCAACACAGCTGTCAGTGATTTTATCCCATGAATTTTTCACCCAAGTCATGACCTCTTGCAGGCTAGGCTGCACAAAGTTTCCATGCTGATTTCTCTCCATTCTATTTTCAATGTAGTCATTGAGTTCCATGTGCAAATGGGTCCTTGAATAGCTTGTTTATTGCAATATAAATAGTGCAAGATAGGCAGTCATTCCTGCGGGAATCATTATTTGATCTATTCTTCTACATGCAAGGAATTTCTTCAAGTCTTCAGCGTGGTGAGTGCTGGCTGAATCCCAGACTAGCAGACCTCTTTTGCCCCCTCGCAAAACAAGTGGCAGCATTACATCAACCCACTTCCTTATAACTGTTTGTGTGCACCAGGCTTTTTTGGTTTCAAGAATGCAAATGCCTGAAACACATTCAATCTTATCTTTCTTGTCCTTACTAATGATTAGAGGTGGGGTTTTCTTTCCATCTAGACAAATTGCCAAAATACAGGTAACACGTGCACTCTCGTAACCAGTGGAGGGAATGTAGATCAACAAGGCACCCCTCTGATCAATTGTTGTTTGAAATCCTTGGCCCATAAACACTGCAGTTTCATCCATAACAGTCATGTTGGAGAGTTGGTATTTAGAAAAGTCGATGCCATCAACAAAGGACTTGAACACAAGTGCATGTTTAATAACTTCAGTATCTTCCAGCTTGAACAGTGTTGTTGATCTTCTTAGAGACATTTCATATTGCTGAAGGAAGCCATCCAGTCAATGTTGTGATGCTTTGAATTCTTCTAGGGATATTTCTAACTGCGGTACCATTGCAAGGGGAAATGCTTGAATATCAGTCCTGTGCACAACCAAAGCCTTTGCTCTCCTGTTAGCAATCCATTCACAGATGATGTCTTCCAGCTCAGGAAATAATGGTTGCTGACCTGTTCCACACTTGCACTTCTTAGCATTTCCCTTCTCGGCCTGTTGACTGAGGTTATCATACTGTGCACGCCATTTTCAGACCGTTCGGAGATCTAACTTCTTCTCTTTGCAGAAAGCCATCAGATTCTTTCCCCAGGAGTCCTCCATGATTCATTTCTTGTACTCGATGGAATAGCTCTTTCTTTTTGCACTCATCTTGTCTGGGGGGGGGTGGTTTAACTTACGAGACTGGAGTGGCAACACAAAATGCTGACGGTTAAGAAAACACAACCACAGATGTTCGTTATCAAGTGCATGCTCTTTACGAGCATTGTCTGTACTTTGACCAATCAAAGTACACCTGCCAGTGTTTATGGGCCAAGGATCTCAACCGTCAAGTGTGAGTGATGATTAGGGTTACAGTAAGAATCATAGAGGACTCCCAGGGAAAGAATCTTATGACTTTCTGCAAAGGGAAGAAGTTGGGTGTCCGAATGGTCTAAAAATGGTGAGCAGAGTACGATAAACTCCGTCCACAGGTGTCAATAATATTATTTTATAATTCAACACGTCCATCGTGTGTTGTTGATCTTAACTGGGGCTTAATTTTGGGGTAGGGCTTATATCATGACCACCCTTGAAAACCATGCTAGGCCTTATTCTCTGGTTATATCTTATTTATGAAGAAATACGGTAGTACTGAATAGCCTTTGTAGGGGGTTCAACATATCAGGTTTCAGACTAACCAGTAGGCAGCTTAGTATGTTATCCAGTCACAATAGACATTTTGTTTTTGGCCTTAGGTAATAACATCACAAATTGTTGAGAGATTTGAAGGTGCTATAGATGTTGGTATTTGATGTGAGAATATTGGAAGACTGGGGGGAGTAGATGAAGTTTAATCTGCATTAGATGGCCAGTGGATTGGCTATATCCTCTGGTCTAAGTATGTCATATCATTTTTATTAGCTCACTGTAGTGCCAGTCATTGTTTCTGAGATTTCTAGCACAGTTAAATACTTTGTGGTTATCTTTCACTTGGTTTTATATTTTTATCTCATATCAAACTTTGGTTAATTTAATCACAGTCCTGAGTTCCTTGTTTAGTTTAGTAAGTGTGTTTTTGGCTTTGAGAGTTACGTTTATTTTTGCATGCAATGAGCATTTTTATTCTTTTATTATTCTCCCATAGGGCTTTATTTTTGAATTTGGTGTTGTATTTATTTCTGAGGGGGGAAGATGTGTCTATGCAACTATTTAAATATGCATAGAGCTTGGCAGTAAATAGTTCTGTACAGTGGAAGTTTGAAACAGGCTTAGTAGAGGGACCCCATCCACAACTAATGCCCTGTACCCAGCATAGTCAGAAACCAGCACTATCAGATGTGTGCAGGCAAGAGCTCTTAAACTAGCTTACC
Organism: Protopterus annectens; assembly: GCF_019279795.1. NCBI lineage: Eukaryota > Metazoa > Chordata > Ceratodontiformes > Protopteridae > Protopterus > Protopterus annectens. Next base: position 819,742,287 of record NC_056731.1, on the reverse strand, counting down.
AGCAGGCTGAGAATGTTGTGATAATGGTTTCTTTAGTGTTTTTCACAATCAGATCTGAGTTTCTTCATTTGTTCTTTCAGCATGCAACACCATAGGACTATACATAAAGTGATTATGTTTTCATTTTGTGGGAGGGTAAGGAAGGCAGCCTGCATTTGCAGATATGCTTTTTGGTTTTACAAGCTGTTATCTTCTCAGCATATTGGGTGATATTGTGTCAGTTTTGAACATTAAGCCTTGGGCAAAACTTATTTCTTCCTTGAATTTCTTTTCATTTTTGTTTAGACTATCACTGGATCATAAGGCTTGAAAAAACTCCAAAAAAGCACCTTAGAGCATGTATAGTCCCACTGGTTCTGGGGCCTAGGGTAATTTTTCTTGCTTTAACCAATTTCTCTTCACCAAAGGATTGAGATTCACAGAATGTAAGTAGGGTAGTAAGGATGTAACTTTCAAAAATAGCTTTAGTTTTTGCTTGATTGACTCCCATGGAATTGCATCTTCATTTATTGTCAGTGGCAGTATGACTGAGCCCAGCTAAAATGTGTTTGTTGTTGGGAAAATAAAGTTTACTATTCTAAAAGGCTTACTGCGAGTGTAGGCCATAGGAGTGAGCAACCATTGCCAGTTGACCCATTCAAGTAGAAGGGAGGTAGTTGTGGCTCATAGTTTGGATGTTACCTAAGAGCACTATATATTGTACCTACAGACCGCAACAACACTGTGGAGCATGTGTTGCCTAGAACCTGCTAGTCCTTTAGTTGGCAGGACTACTGGAGCTCTAATGAGCCACTACAGGGGTTAGGAGCTGCAAGGGAAAGAAGAATAACATTGGGGGAGGGCAAACTGATCTTCCCTAGTGTAAATGCTTGAAAGGTATTTTGTTTTGAGTTACAGAAGATACACTTTTGAATTGAAATGTTCATGCTGTTTCATCATGTAAGTAATTACTGCCCTGGCATGTACTTGCCAGTGATCTGTTCAGAGATCACCAATATGAAGCGGGTATGGCTTGGTCAGCAGTGTTAATATGGGTGTGGCTTGTTGAGGGGGCAGCATTCTGGGATCTGTGAGCACAAATTTGAAAATCCTGGCTGCACCCCTGGCATCAAGATTGTCATAATTATAAGTGATTTAGGCAGACTTCTTTTTTTAACACCTTTATTAAATGTTCACTTAAGACACAGACAAACATACATTAACAGAGAAGAAAACAAGCCACATTAACATTTCTTTCCATTTGCATACATTAAACATCACATATCTTTTCTTTCTTTGAAACTATCATCAGTCAACATTACATAAATTGTTGAATTCCTCCCTTCCCTTAAACTTCACTCTTCTTCTTGAAAATTATTCTCCCCGGGATTCATGAAGCCCGGCGCAAGGCCGGCGTAAGGCCTGCGCCGGCGGTGCATGGAATATCCGGCGCAGTAGCGCCATATACATATTAATGAGAGTGCACCGAAATCACAGACACGTGCGTAGTGTACGTGAGCGAGCCCAGGTAGGATGCGTCTGGAGGCGTGTCTAAGCCGGTATGAGGTGAGCAACCTAATGTGCTGACAGCCACGGTCCGCCCACAATAGTAATGGCAGCAGCCAGGTCCTGTGCAGAATGAAACGCACGTACAGTATGCAACATAGTCCCCGTCCCAAATTAACGGAGAAGCAAATAGAAGCCACGAAGGCATAAGTGTACCCGTCCAAGGAGCAAAGGATACGATAAGACCGCTGCTCGTCTCCGCAATGCACTGTCAGTGTTTACACTCAGAGAAGGTGTACAGCCGCATGTCAGCGCCGCACCGACATAGGATCAGCGACTAAGGTCACCAGCTGTCCCACTTTGGTTGGGGCAGTCTCTGCATGGACAGTTGTGTCCCTAAAAACGATAGAAATGGCTGATGTGCTACGATTGTAGGACACAATGATATCCCGTATTTAATGTAATGGTAGCATGAATTGGTTATTTCTGTAACAGAAATACCTAAATGACACAATAAACAGAATAAGAAGGAAATTGCCACACTAATACGCATATTATTTAGGCTAACAAGTGAATTTCTATGCTATATAGTGCCCGCTTGTATGTGTCGGCCTGTAAAGTCAGATGTGAGTCCCGGAAATATCCCAGATCGGAAAATGGAAAAGGTGGAAACCCCAGTAGCGACATGGGCATGGTCACCAGGGTTACCTGCTGTCCCAATGTGCCATGGACAGTCCCTGATTGGACAGTCGTGTCCCTGCAACAATCGTAAAATGGAAAATGACCTCCGATCCCCTGCCACGCAAATTCCCGCAATATACATGTAAATAGTAGCATAAAACATATACATTACGATATGGAACACAGACATGGCATAAGAAAATAAATAAGGAACCCAAACGCTTACAGAATAAGCTCATAGTATGGCAAACAAGTGAAGTTCTGTCAACTGCACTAGCCCTGGGTATGTGTAGTCCTGCAAATTCAAGTGTCCACATAACATGCCCCACTATGGGCATTGGAAAAGGTGCCAACCATAATGGTCACAAGCAGTAGTGACAGTACATAGCCGGGTAGCTGTGCTGACATAACAACAGTAAGGAAGCAAGATACCTCAAACACAGGCAAACATGTGCATAGCAACATATCCCAGACCCAGCAACGTTTCTGTTGCATACACTGGATGGTGTATGATGAAGTGTAATATCCAGAAGCAGAACCCATGCATTCGGAAGTACTACACAATAGCCTCATTGTACATGTCAGTCACACCCATGTATACCCCTGCACCCAAACCTGCTAGCATCCGTGGTGCAGCTATACAACCACACACAATGTGCATACCTGAACTGTGGTAAGATGTTTGTGTTAGGCAATGCCACGCTGGCAAATACGCATTCTACATGTCACCAACCCACCGCAGGTACAGATATGTAAATGTCTGCATGTGAATGTGTCAGCAGAATGTGTACATCCGCATGTAGTATGTACCCGTCCAAACCGTCTAGGTTTGCATACTACACGGTGCACATAACTGTACACCTGTGGACAAGTCCGGTCGCTGGACCACCGCATCGATGATTATCTTTGCAGTGAAGTCGATCACATATAGCGGAACAGGTGCCTACCACACAGGACGCCCTAACAGGGTGCTACAGGCAAAGAAGGGGAAACTGGGACATCACATGTGGAGATTAGCGTGGCTGGACGGACAAATACACACGGTCAAGGTAAAGGACGGAACAACATGCATATGGCCGGATGGATGTTGTTCAGAAATATATAGAAACACATATGAAGTTCCAGTTTACACTCAAATACTATATAATGTATTGAATTGTACCGCATAATATGGCAGTAGAACTAAGCCTGCATGTAATTGGTGAAGCTAAGCTGTACTGTGATGGAATTCTGAACCTGGCAGTAAGCAGTACAGCAGGCTCATGTCTGTCATCATTAATTATTTGCTGGGTTACAGAACAATAAATGTATGTACATGCATAACAGCACTCCTTCCCCAGAGGAGGATGGCCTTGTGAGCTCAATCAAGATAGCAGTACAACTCCCTACCAGAGAGACAAAGCAACGATTAAGAAATTAACTGTCCACTGTATCGTAACAGTCTAGGGTCCTTGAAACAGCTACAATCACAAAAGGATACTGTAATGTACAAGGTGCCTTGCAAGGCTGTGTTATTCCCATGAGAAAACAATTTAAAAGCACGACCCCAGCACCCACGTATGTATAGACTATTGCGGACCATAGTGATGGAAATGCCCTGTGACCGACCACGACAGTAAGGTGGGCAAAAGCTGATTGTAAACACTATATAAAGAAACTGCTTACTGTATAGAGTCAGACAAAACTCTCATACTTGGACTGTATATTATTTAGCCTGCCTGTGTACACTACTAAAACGTTCAACCCGAGCCTCCTGTGTTATCGGCTGTCACTTAGAAAAGCCTACTGATAACTACAGTCTGGTTGTAACAACTTATTTCACATTGTGATCCTTGTAATCCGAATTCCCTTGGTAAGCTACAGGTCAGAGTGCATGGCTGGTTAGACATGTACGCTGGAGAATATGCATAAATGGTTCTTCTTGAATGAAAAGACCTCCGACTGAATTGTTGTGTGTAAAGAGGCTGTTTACTGTCTGATCTGTGGCTGAAAAGCGGAAAACTGGATCCCAAGAAGAAAACGTGCAGCCTGAAACAGGAGGCCCAGGTAAGGAGTGTCTGCCTTTTGTGTCTATTGTAGATCAGGGACCAGACTACATTGTGTTTCTGTTAACAGTAGTGATATCGGGTCAAGACCTACCCACATACTGTTAAATCTGAACATAGGTCAGGGGAACACACAGCAGAGTAAATAGTGATTGTAGACACTACAGTGGATACAGGGAAGGAGACACACGTGTTATGACAGAAGGGTACGAGCAGTCGTGGTAGAGGATATGGGAGATTATTGAAGCAACAGATCATGTGATCCGCTTGACGGGTGACGGAAGAATATGCAATCGCAGAGAGCACATAATGTGAGTTACGCAGCAAAATGGGGTAATAAATATGACATTGATGGTATATTAGGCAACATATCGTTACTGAAACATTGTAATCCCTGAAAATTTGATGCATATGTTCCAAGGTAAACACCTGTTCCACCCTGAGAGGGATATGCCCTCCATGGCCAGCCGTGTCCTGTAAATAAACCGAACAAATGTCAAATGTCCTGATATCTCAGGACAAACATTTCCCAGATATATATCAAGATGGTAGCATAAAACAGTAAATTTGTATGTGGAACAGCAAAATATAATAATAAACAGAATAAGCAACTGAAATGCTACAACAATTGGTCGCCTCCTGGCAAAACGTGAATACCTGTCCTATGTACTGGCCGTGGGTATGCATTTTCCAGGAAAATTACACGCCCAACACTAATGTCCCACATTGTGCATTGGAAAAGGTGGCAGCCCTAAGATGTGCAGGCGACAAAACAGCGACAATTGGGTATCCGCCATGCACATCGGTGGACTGAGGTAGTGTAATCAAGGGAATAGAACACTACAAATGGCTAAGCATCATACGTACACAGAGAAGATCATAATACAGTAGTACCGATCGCCCCCCCCCCCACAACCCCCTACCACCTCAGCTACCACATGCAGGATATTAAGCGGAGGGCAGGCTAGTCCCCACATCGCTATCCTGTGGCAACAGAGGTAGCACAACGAACAAATGTAATAGAAGCTATTGAAACCACATCCCCAACACGTAACATACCTAGGGACACCCGAGTAAGAACACAGTACTAAAACAGAGTGAGGATATCTGTCAATTAATTGAAGTACCGAACCATCATGCAGGACAGGAAGGCCAGGACCCAACCCCCGTAGCGTATAGACCGTGGGCACCAGAAGATATCTGCAAAGTCAGAGAGGGAATTCCCCATCCACAAAGTAATCGCTATTCACCATGCAATACCCCTGTATCTCCTGATCGGAAACCAAAAGGGGAATGGCGGATGGTACAGTATGTATAAGCTGTAAATCATGTAAGAATACATAGGGTAGCGTTGGTGCCAGACCCACACACTATATTCAATGCTATGAACATGCCACAGAAGTATCTTACCGTGGTACATATAAGCTATGCTTACTTTGCAATACCTATACATCCACATAGTCCGTATTGCTTTGCTTGTACAGTCAGGGTGACAGATACAGCCATACCCGCTATCGCGGGCTACTGTGAAAGTACAACGATATTCTCACAGGGATGGCTAGCTACATTCCGTGTCAACTCCACCCGGGCCAGTCAAGCTCCACTTTAATTGATGATATTCTGCTTGCGGCCCCTACCCAGCAGCAATGTATGGAAGATACAATAGCATTATTGAGATAATCAGCAGAACAGGGACATAAAGTAAGCAAGCATAAATTGCAACTACAGAGAATACAGGTCAATTACCTGGCATATCTGGTATCCAAGTAGGGTAGAACATCACATGACGATAGGAAGGTAGCAATATAATAAGCACCCAAGCCAACTAACAAGAAGGGAATGATGTCGTGTCTGGGCCGACTAACACATGTTAAATCTGGATACCAAACAATGCTGTGGAATCCGCTGTATTGTTTGCCTTAACCTTTAATACACCTATGGCAGCACAACACATAGTACACCGGATTACAGTAGCAGAAACAGCGGTATGCAGACTAGAACGATTGATAGCCTCAACAGCTGTAGTAGGTCTCGTGAATAATCATAACACATGTTGTCAGACCGTAGATTGTAAGCGGAGATATATGACGGCAGTCTTGATGCAACAGCAGGGAAGTAAGCAACGCTAAATAGATGACTACTCATTGCAGTTGGACACTGTGGCATGGTCAGTGCCACATTGTGTACAGGCAGTTGTTGTAGCACCCATGGCAGTACAGGCCCCGGCGTAATGTTACTAGACCACCCTCTCACTGTGAGAATGTGTCATGCAGTTGCGATCAATCTGCTGCAAGAGAAGATAGAATTCCTGACTCGTGCTAGACATTTGTCATGTCTGACCATACCACTGAGTCAACCTCACATGGTGATTGAACGCTGTACAACATGAAACCTATCAACGCCACGCCTGACACCTGTGTATGGCACACCACACAGTTGCCTATACGAAATGGATTAAATAACTACACACAGACATGATAACACTGATATACCCTTAGATGATGCAGAGGTGACAGTTAATGTGTACGGATCATGTAGACAGAGTCCTACAGGAACGAATGAAGTAGTTTATGCAGTAGTTATTGATAATGACATTGTAGACGGCCAAACCCTGCAGCATAACGTGTCTGCTCAAGCAGCAGAATAGATAGCTTTAACACGTGCTTGTACTGTAGCGGCAAAATGATGTGTGGACATATGTCCCGATAGTCATTCTGTTGTCTGTGCAGTGCATGTTTATGAGCAGCAGTGGAAGAATAGGGGAATGATAACATCCACCGTAAACCGATTAATCATGCGATCCGAACCTGAATGCATTACACTACATGCAGTTACCCACTGAAGTAGGTAATTGTAAATGTGCAGGGCATAGAAAGCAACAGGATAACAGTAGGAAAGTTGAGGCATGAGCTCATGCACCTGCAAAACAAGCAGCGGCACAGTTGGAAAGTGTCTGTGTGAATGAGGAATGACAAACCTCAGACTGTTTAGATGTAGAAACTGTTCAAACAATGCAAACAGCAACCACGAAGGCAGAAAAGCCGACGTGGTTATGACGAGGAGCGAACCTTGAACACGGACTGCCCATATCCACAGTGATAAAGCCAATATTAACGCCTAATATATTCAGATATGCGGCTTTGTGGAGCCATGGGTAGAGACATGTCTCAACAGGGGATGGTACATTTGGTTAACAGAATACCCCTAACATACGGAATTACTTAACCACATACAAACCTCATGAGCAGCGTGTCACGCTTGCCGTAGCTATCATGCACAGGGAGTATTCCCACCGAAGGGAGTGAGCTTACCTACACCACCCTACCCGCTCCGTAGTACTTGTATGGAATTCATACATCTGCATAAATGTGAAGGGAACAAATACTGTTTAGCGATTACACATATATATAATCAAAATGGGTAGAAGCATTCCCAACCAGTAATCCGGATGCAGCAGCAGTGGCAAAGGTGCCAGTAAAATTAAGTATCCCTAGATCTGGCATGCTGTAAAGAAGCTACAGTGACAATAGAACACATGTAGTTAACCAGACAATCACGCTACCTGGGGATTACTTCAGATACCATGAATGTCAATTGCATGTACAACCCACACTCAGCACGACTGCTGCCGCCGCAGAATGGGATCCCGAGAAATAAGTAGAGGAGTTTGGTGGGTGACATCCAGACGAAGTTACATGAGCTGTCTACCTCTAGCATTGCTGAGCATGACAACAGTTCCAAATGTAAAGTGCTGCACCCACTTCAAGTAGTATGTGGAATGGCATATCATGTGCCAGAGTGGAAAGCTGTCATGCCTGCAGAGCCGGAGGTCGATGACTCAGTAGTAGGTGACATGAGAGGATTGTTAACTAGTAACACTGTTCCTCAGTTAAAGTCTGTTACAGATAAGAGCAAACGAAGACGGAAGCATAGCTGACACCAGTATCCTGTGTGTATGTCACTGTTATCCAAAGAACATTATTGCCAAGTGGACAGTGCGAATGTCTGTACCGGTACTGTTGGCAACGCCACCGCAGTAAAGTTTGCAGAGAGGTCGCCCTGGGTCCACCTCACATTTCTCAAACTGGTAAAGGATATCAAGTCTGATTGACATCTTGTAGCTGATATACCAAAGAGCCCGAATCACCCGGCAAAGACTGTATAACAAAACAAAGCAACCCCAAAGACATTTATGTTTGCTGTCCTAATGATTATAGACCTATTAACCATGTTTGTGTTGACGATACAATTTCCGGGACCTTACCTGCATATAACTACACGGATACAAATACTGATACGTGATGAACTGGCCACAGAGTGTCTTCCACACTTCAACAGATACCTAGGCATGATGCGGTGCATATAGAGACTAGGAACACTTTAAATTGCTGTGTTTGTACTGCCATACCTACATCATATGGAGGACTTCCGATGCATGTTGTCCCCTTGGGGATAGATTGAGACTTGTGAATATCTACACTTTGATACAGGTTCTGTGAGATCACAGGACAACGTGGCAATGTACTTACCTGTTACACAAAAAGGAATTGTATGTTATCATAAACATGGTACAGTTTCAGTTGGTGGGAGTATTTGTAACATAACTGTGTCTTACGAATGTCATATAACAGCCAAAGATCACAGTACTACTTGTAGCACCATTCCTAATTTGTATTGAAACATCATGAGAACAATGTTGAAGGATGTGCAGAAACATCCTGAATTGTATAAACAGTCCTCTGTTAGAGACAGGAATTTGTTACATGCAGAGGTAACCCGCATCAGTAATAAAGTAGAATATAGTTATGTTGTTTGTGGGAAATAAGCATAGCAATGGTTACCTGGGAATTGGTCCGCAGTTGTTATTTGGGTTATCTGGCTCCAGTCACATGACATACTGTACAATTGCCTGTGGGTGCTAAACTAACTATAACACATATAGCTCAAGAACTGGGAACACAGTCGAGAAACCTACTAATCCAGTGGGTGAAATGGAAGCTGTTCTGACATGTCAGTCCTCTGCAAGAGATAAAGGAATACCGATTCATATGGACTTCAGTGACAGCGCCACAACCTGGGCTGGAACACCCCAGCTTCTGGAGTAGTGAAATCAATCAGGAACAGAGGAAGTTATCAAAACTGTCGGAGGAAGGATGAATGTGACTTCCGCCCTGAACATGTGTCTGATGAACTGGATGCAATGAGAACTGTTGTCTCAGAAAATGTAATAGTGCACGACTGCACCGTGGCGCTGAGATTTGGTACGCGCGCTTACTGAAGAAGATCGCTGTGTCCAACTACCACATGAAGAGACCAAAAGCAACGCCCACCTACAGGTAATATAGCAGGTGTCATCCATGGCGGAACCAGGCCCAAACCCACTGCCGAACCATTTCCACAAACCATTGGGTGGATGGGGTCAGTCATACTGAATATCATGATTGCCATTTGTGTTGTTCTGCTCATATTGGGAGCATGTGTCTAGTGCGGGATACTGTGCATGTAAGTATTAGGGACTCTGGCAACATACCTGTACCCGAGACTATGGATCAAGACCTGTAGTGGTATTTGTCAATAGAAAATGCAATCCTACTTGCAATGTACATCAAATTACCTGCCTAGTTAAACGCTCCACAGAGGAAGACGCCAGGGAATGAAATAATGTTGTATATGTCTCTGGATAGAGTAGAAGCAATCAAAGGAGGGAGAATGTTAGCAAAATACATATTTAAACATAATATGACGTGCAACTTTAGAAGCTAATAGTGTATAATGCATATTATTCTACCTGACAATATAGCAGTACAGCTTCTCATGCATGTAATTGCTTGTAGTGTAGCTGCAGTGTGATTGAACCCTAACCCTAGCAGTAACCAGTGCAGCAGGTGTATGTCAGTCAGCATTAGTCATCTGCTCGGTTACAGAATAATACATGTATGTACAGGTATATCTGTCATCCTTCTACTGAGGAGGATAGGCTTGTGAGCTGTAACACAGAGTACAGCTGCTCAGCAGAGAGACACAGGAACCTAGTAGGACACGGAGTGAGGACTGAATATGAACAGTGTTGGAACCGTGTCAGAGCAGAACTTACCAAAGTACAGTCTAACTGAATATGTGGCTCGCAAGGTTGGGCTATCCTCATGGGAAAACATGTAATAAGCATTACCTGAGCACTGTTGTAGGAATACAATGTTCTGTACTCTAGCAATGTAAATGCCTTGTGACTGACAACATCATTAATGTGTGCAAAAGATGATAGTATACAGAATGCTCATACAGATGTAACATGTATAGAGTTGAACAAATGTCTAAACTTTGACTGCATACTCCTTTGCCTCCTGCTGCACAGTAATAAAATGTTATTAATCCCAGCTTCCTGTGTTAATGAGTGTCATGTTGAAAATACGAATGAGTGTTACAGTTTGATTTAAAAGACTTAATTGACAGATGTTTACGCTCTAGCATTGGAATAGGTCAAGACAAACATCACAATGTCCATGTGTACCACATACACACAGCCAGTAACACGCAGTAGTAGTGCATGAAGGCATACACGACTGTGGGAATAGTACAGGACATATGGCACGTGCCAAGTGCAGATGCATGACACAAACACCAGGATGGGTGTCCCTGCAAAGAGGAACATGTGCCAACTACACCTCCCACAGATGTACTGGCAATATAAACACATGGCAAACACACAGACACACTACTGTCCAACACATGACTGCAACGGAGCCTGGTCAAACACCAACATGAAGCATGCACAAACAGGGACTTGAGTAATGTTTGCCTTAACACCCCTCCATAGGCCAAAGAAGAATAGAATGGACATATGCATGTAATGCTGTGAAGGATGTGTGGTAGTCCTCAGTATCACAGTGTTAGGGACACAGATACACTGTCATCAACTGTGACGTATGTGCAACGTACACAGCATACCTGCATGTAATACAGAGGACAATCATGTGCCACAGAAATATACAGTGGCGAAAGACTATAGTGGATAGACAATTGTACATGTGACAAACTATGAATATAGGTTCACACGCCCATAGGTACAGGGTAGGCCATCGTCCCAGGCCCAGCCATAATACTACACCATAGTTAGGATGACTTTGCCAACCTTCTGTGCTTCAGATGAAATACCCATGATATTGCTGTATCTGCGCCAAGCAGTGATAATGATGTAATCCCTGGCCTATACCTGCAATTCTCCATCCAATGGACAACATAGCTGCGAACAAGGCTAGGAAGGATGTCTGTCTCACATGTACTGTGATGTAGATCCACAGCATAATGATTGTCTGGGTGATATATGTGTCACCCAAACACATCCCATGAATGACCGTGACAAGGTAAATGTCACCTGCCCTAGTGATTCTGAGGGATGCCGATACAGTAGGTGAAGCATACACATGACATATGGGTTGACATGGCCTTGTATGTCAGGCACAGGTCAACACCAAACAGCAGGTATGTGACGGATGTGGCAGGGTCCTACATGTGGGGCAGCATTACACAAAATGGTGTCATCCTGCATCTGTACAACGATCAACCTATGTGGGCTTCCCAGCTGCTGTAGGTGTATGGTCAGATACAGTCTGAATGGGGCAATGTAGTAGATCATAGGTGTAACACGAATGGGTACAAGGGAACAATGACCTCGCCTGATGTAGATGTGAATCCCTGCACCAACAGGTGGGCAATGTAGAAGACCCACACAACCACGATAGCAACGCGTGTGTGGAATGAATGGTGACCATCCAACACTGTCCCCTGATTCCTGGTAATCACCCCTGTGCTGAGTGGACAGCCACCTATATGCTGGACAGGGGTGACCTAGTACTTCCACAGGTATGATGTTGCATGACGTTGCATTTAGCTGTGGGACATGTCCCTGACAGCAGATATGCATACCTGGGAGGCCCTTCAAGGATATCTGTGTCAGATGTCTGTCCCACTATGGCACCTGTTTTGCAGTCATCTACAAACACTGTTGCCCATAGCACCCTGTGTGTGCCTGTACCGTGAAGATGTAGGTGTATGACAGGAGTGCACACATGGAAGGGCCCCATGGGACACCACTTCTGACAGGCAGTAGGTCTGATATGCTGCCAGCAACTATGACCGTGTGGGTTGTGTCACATAGACAGTTTACAACACATTCTGTGATGTGCGTGTTCACATCCCAGCCAATGGGTTTATCAACGATACCTGAGGGGGTAATGTGATGAAGGGCTTTGCCAGGTCGAGGTAGGCTGTATGGACTGCAACACCCCATCAGTGGCCTCGGCGACTGTCCTGAAAATGTCAACCATGCTTTAAAGGCATGAACCGCCCCTGAACAAGACAAACCGTGTGTGAGGCAAAGTAAGTATGTCCCCTATGCAGTCATGTACGAGCCACAGTATGATCCCTCCCCATGTCTTTGCAGATAGGTCTCCTCAGGGTAATGGGACAGTAATAACCAGCCTCAGTGGAGGTATTGGCCTTCTGACGTGGGACTACGGCTGCCATGTGACACAACCTGGGTACCCTACCTGAGGTGAGGCTACAAAGAAATAGCTGTCCTAACTGTGGGTCCAATTCATAACCGAGATAGTGGAGTACACAGCGGGTCACCAGCTGGTCTCATCGATGCTATGTCCACTACCCTGGAGAGAGCATGTCCCACCTGTGTGTCACAGAACATTTGGTGACCACAAACCTGTGGTACACACATCACCTCATGTGTGGGGAGGGTGTGGAGATGTCCTCACTGGACTTGTCAGCCTGTATGTTGGCAATGTGTGTATGTTGAGTAAACCCCACCTCTATGTGAACCCAGTCAGAGCATATGTGGGACTGAGCTCCCAGGTGTCCAGCATAGCAACTGAAGGTGGTATGATTGTTAGCCAGGTCCATGTAGGTATATCTGTGGAATGTGCCCTGAGCTATTTCATGACAGTGTGTAAGTCTACACATATGATGACCAAGGGTGTCACACCTCACAAGGTGTCTGCTCCACCTTGTAGTAGCCACCTCCTCGTGTTGTACATTTTGTGTATGGCTGGGGTACACCACACTGGATGCTTGGCATTGGTACAGTGAACCACAGTTGGGTAAGTGAATGACTGGCTCATGCAGTCCTGTAGGTACTGGTAGATGGCAATGTGATTGATGCAGTAGCTGCCATATCATCGACCACTGGCTCAGGGTCCTTAAAGGAGACCACAGTACTGCGCAGTATTGTGTAGTCTGCCTCTGAGCAAGCAATGTGTATGGTAACTGGCAACACTCACAGCAACGGATGCCAAAAGCAGAAGCCAATGTCCAAATAACATAGATCAACTTCTGCATGACAATATGTGTTATCATACATGTATTGACATGTGTCTGCCAATTACAATTGGAAATGGCCGTAAGACTGGCCTAAAGTTCCCATGATGTACACAGTCTGGGGTGTTGTTCCGATAATAAAGTGGCAATACCTCCCAATCGTGACCTCTGGGTATGGTATGAAAGTGGTTGTTAACCTGCAACATTGGATGTATAGCATTGGTTTCTGGTGTCGGAAGACATGGTTCCTGTAGCACAACACAGTATGGGTAGTCAAGCACACATACACGATTGCTGAACACACAGCATCAGTGAAACCCACTGCTCACAAGGACACAGTCCGACAAGCTCTACACTTTACATATGCACAGTGGTGTCCATTGTAGGACCCAAAAATTGTGGAAAGAATCGAATAATTTCTTATTTCAATGCGTATCTGAAATCATTGTCGGCACAGGTACACATATGCACCGCAAGCGTGTTTAATGTTGCTGATAGCTGTCCATGTAATGCAGCACAGATGCACAGAAATACCCAGGGTACCGAGTCCATAGACCTGTGCCCACATCACAGTTCCGCACACATGACGGATGTGTAATGGGTACTGTCAATTGTTGCAGTCAAGGGATTCTGGGTATGTAGACGCTGTGCTCGGTGTTGTTTCGCAGGCAATCCTTTCTCCCGCCTGGGAGGGATGTGCGTAGCACCTGCCTTACTCTCCGCTAATAATGCAAACCATACCGGAGAATGCTAAATGTAGGTGTGGAATGTGTACAGCCCTATACTAGTGTCCAGTAGGCAATTGTCATGGATGGACACCCGTATGGCCAGGATGGCACCTACAACTGCAAACCCGGTACATGACATAGCCGCTGTAAGGCATAACACAGGAAATACACATAGGGACTACAGTTGACATTCCACATACAAAGCCGACCTCGTACAACACCGGGCAAGATACAGCACTCAGTCTGCCAGCAACAGACTGAGGAGCACCCGCCACCGCACAGCGGAACAGATGTGCGACCTGTGGAACACATACTAATGGCACACACACAACGCCACGTAGGATATGTAAACTATGGCATTCCCACCTATGAAGACAACATGGTTAAATGAATGCATAGGTAAGCAACATGTTCCGTGGTGTTATATTGGAAATACAGTGACGGATATGTCCCATTGGGATGTCTGCGGTTAATATGAAGCAGTTGCTAACCAGCATCTTTGGATGTATGTCATTTGTCCACAGTAGTAGATCACCTGGTTATGTAGCACCATGTGGAATGGGTAGTCCAACAGACATCCGCGATTGCTGAACACACAGTATCAGTGAAACCCACTGCTCACAAGGACACAGTCCGACAAGCTCTAAACTTTACATATGCACAGTGTTGTCCATTGTAGGACCCAAAAATTTGTCTAAAGACAGGAATGCCGCCTTCTTTCAACACTTAATTGAACTCATTGTCGCCACAGGTACACATATGCACCGCAAGCGTGTTTAATGTTGCTGATAGCTGTCCATGTAATGCAGCACAGATGCACAGAAATACCCAGGGTACCTGGTCCATAGAACTGCGTCCACATCACAGTCCCGCACACATGACGGATGTGTAATGGGTACTGTCAGTTGTTGCAGTCAAGGGATTCTGGGTATGTAGACTCTGTGCTCGGTGTTGTTTCGCAGGCAATCCTTTCTCCCGCCTGGGAGGGATGTGTGCGTAGCACCTGCCTTACTCTCCGCTAATAATGCAAACCATACTCCGGAGAATGCTAAATGTAGGTGTGGAATGTGTACAGCCCTATACTAGTGTCCAGTAGGCAATTGTCATGGATGGACACCCGTATGGCCAGGATGGCACCCACAACTGCAAACCCGGTACATGACATAGCCGCTGTAAGGCATAACACAGGAAATACACATAGGGACTACAGCTGACATTCGACATACAAAGCCGGACCCTCGTACAACACCGGCAGATACAGCACTCAGTCTGCCAGCAACAGACTGAGGAGCACCCGCCACCGTACAGCGGAACAGATGTGCGACCTGTGGAACACATACTAATGGCACACACACAACGTCAAGTAGGATATGTAAACTATGGCATTCCCACCTATGAAGACAACATGGTTAAATGAATGCATAGGTAATCAACATGTTCCAGTGGTGTTATATTGGAAATACAGTGACGGATATGTCCCATTGGGACGGCTGCGGTTTATATGGAGCATTTGCTAACCAGCATCATTGGATGTATGTCATTTGTCCACAGTACTAAATCACCTGGTTATGTAGCACCATGTGGAATGGGTGGTCAAACAGACATCCGCGATTCCTGAACACACAGTATCAGTGAAACCCAGTGCTCACAAGGACACAGTCCGACAAGCTCTACACTTTACATATGCACAGTGGTGTCCATTGTAGGACCCAAAAATTTGTCTAAAGACAGGAATGCCGCCTTATTTAATCAACTAACTGAACTCATTGTAGTCACAGGTACACATATGCACCGCAAGCGTGTTTAATGTTGCTGATAGCTGTCCATGTCATGCAGCACAGATGCACAGAAATACCCAGGGTACCGCGTCCATAGAACTGCGCCCACATCACAGTCCCGCACACATGACGGATGTGTAATGGGTACTGTCAATTGTTGCAGTCAAGGGATTCTGGGTATGTAGACTCTGTGCTCGGTGTTGTTTCGCAGGCAATCCTTTCTCCCGCCTGCGGGAGGGATGTGCGTAGCACCTGCCTTACTCTCCGCTAATAATGCAAACCATACTCCGGAGAATGCTAAATGTAGGTGTGGAATGTGTACAGCCCTATACTAGTGTCCAGTAGGCAATTGTCATGGATGGACACCCGTATGGCCAGGATGGCACCCACAACTGCAAACCCGGGTAAATGACATAGCCGCGGGAAGGCATAACACAGGAAATACACATAGGGGCCGCAGTTGACATTTCCCATACAAAACCGGACCCCCCTGCCCACACCCGCGTACACAGCACCCAAACTGCCCGCAACAGACTGAGGGGCACCCCCTACCCTACAGCGGGACAGATGTGCGACCTGTGGGACACATACTAATGGCACACACACAACGCCAAGTAGGATATGTAAACTATGGCTTTCCCACCTATGAAGACAACATGGTTAAATGAATGCATAGGTAAGCAACATGTTCCGTGGTGTTATATTGGAAATATAGTGACGGATATGTCCCATTGGGATGTCTGAGGTTTATATGAAGCAGTTGCTAACCAGCATCTTTGGATGTATGTAATTTGTTCACAGTACTAAATCAGCTGGTTATGTAGCACCATGTGGAATGGGTAGTCAAACAGACATCCGCGATTGGGGAACATACACCAGCAGTGAAAAGCACTGGGCAGGTGGACACAGTCCAGCAACATCTAACTTGACATATGCACATCGGTGTCCATTGTAGGACCCAAAAATTCTGTTCAGAGAATGCCTGCTAGCTTCCTGCATTACTCATGTGATCTAATTGTCGCCACCACGTCACACGTACACATATGCACGCAAGCGTGTTCAATGTTGATGATAGCTGTCCATGAACTGCAGCACACATGCATAGAAATACCCAGGGTATCGGGTCCATTCAGCTGCGACCACATCACAGTCCAGCACGCGTGAAGGATGTGTAATGGGTACTGTGCACTGTTGCAGTCAAGGGAGTCTGGGTATGTAGAATCTGGCCTCGTGTTGTTTCGCAGGCAATCCTTTGTCCCGCCTGGGAGGGACGTGCGTAGCACATGCGCCACTCTCCGCTATTAATGCACACCATACTCCGGGAATGCAAAATGCAGGTGTGAAATGTGTACAGCCCTATACCAGTGTATAGTAGGCAATTCACATGGATGGACAAGCGTATGACTAAGATGGCACCCATAACTGCAAACCCGTGGAATTACACTGCCGTAGTAAGGCATTACACAAGTCATACACATAGGGACTACAGTTGACATTCCCCATACAACAAACACAGACAACCGCTGATGAAGTCTAAAGCAAAGACGAGGTACTGTAGGGACCGCCAGTGACCAACCAGAGCACACCAAGAATTAAAGGCAGTCACCATAGTCTATTGAGCTCACTTCGCCTGCTTCATAAGCAGACTTATTCAGACTACATACAATGCAGTCCAACCTACTACATTTACAAGCATTAATTGGTCAGTACATTAGATGTGCTAGGTACTAATTACATGCCTTAAAGGCAGACAAGCGAACAAACCTTACTTGGGTTACAGATCCCACACAGTGAGGACATCAGACATTGCTTCGAAGGTACAGTCTTCATCGGAAAATATAAATATATGTACATATATGAAACATGAACCAACATAAAATGTTTTCCAAATGTCTGACTGTGTAAGATACATATATATGTCCTACGGATTGTGCCAATATATTAACAGAACTGCAGACACCTAGTAATATAAATGAACCATAATATATACACATAAACCGTATGATTATGACTACTGTAAAATAGACCAACGAAATGTAAACATTCACAATGTGCTAATGTAAATATTCAGTTAGAAGGTTACTTAAATAAATCAACTCAGTCATCCATGTGTAAATACTAACACAAGGCCAGCGAGGTGCTTGCCCTCACATGTACTGGGATGTTGTTCCACAGCATAGTGAGTGTCTGGGTGATGAATCCGTCCCAACAACACGCTCGATTAATGACAGTGTCAAGGTGTACGCCAGCTGCCCTTGTGGTTCTGAGGGATCTAACTTATTTACGTGAAGCATAGTCATCAGATCTGGGTTCGACTTAGCCGCGGTATGCCAGGCACGGGTCACCTCTGGGCAAGTGGTATGCAACTGTATACAGCTGGAATTCTTTCAGTCGGTCAGTATAACACATATACCTGAGACCCTGCATCTGTTTGTCGAAGAACTGTTGGTGCCTTTCCAGCTGCTGCAGGTGTTGGGTCAGATACATTCTGAACGGGCATTGTACCCAATCATAGGTCTATTGAGCGATGAGTACAAGGGGACAATGACCTCCCTGATCTAGATGTGAATCCCTTCATGATGATGTGGGCAATGTGGAAGGTCTACCTAACTATGTTAGCAACATGTGTGTCTAACGAACGGTTAACAACAACACATGTCCCCAAATCACTGGTAACCCCCTCTGTGCTCAGTGGATTGCCACCTATATGGTAGCTCGGGGTAACCTTGTTCTTCCCGAAGGGTATGCCTATGCATTTCCTGGCATTTAGCTGTAGGACATGTCTCTGGTACCACTTATCCACATCTGTGAGGCACTCCTGAAGGATATCTGTGTCAGATGTGTGTCTGACTTTGGCACCCGGTTTGCAGTCATCTGCAAACATTGTCACCCATAACCCCCATGTGTATGCGGTACATTGGAAACGAGATGCTGGAAATAGTGGACCCAGGACTGAGCCCCATGGGACACCACCTGTGACTGGCTGTGAGTATGACATGGCACCAGCAACTATGGCCATGTGTGTTCTGTGACTTAGTCCGCTTGCAACCCATATGGCGATGTATGGATTTACATTCAAGATGACGGGTTTATCAATTATACCCGAGGGGGTATTGTGTCAAGGCCTCTGCCGGGTTGAGGTAGGCTGTATGGACTGCTTTACCCTCAGCAATGGCCTTGGTGACTGATTCTACAAAGTGAAACACGTGTAAAGGGCATGATCTGACTCTGACCAAGCTAAACTGGGTTGTATCCAAAGTATGCGGTCCCCTATGTCTTTATCTATGTGTCCCATTATGATCCATCTCCATGGCTTTGCAGATAAGGCTTGTCAAACTAATGGTATGGTAATAACCAGGGTCAGTGGAGGCACCATCTATGTGGAGTGTGACTACAGTCGCCCTGTGCTACTACTCAGGAACGAGTCGAGAGGTGAGGCTAAGATTAAACAGCTGTCCTAAGTGTGAGTTAGAGTTCCTGGAGTACACAGCTGGGACACCATGTGGAGCCATGGATGCTGTGTTGACTGCCTTGGGGCTGGATGTGGGTAATGCTGGACATACCCACGGCAGACGTGGCACGTTCCCGAGTCCGATGCCCAAGGGACCACACACATAGCCGGCCTTAGGCATAGGCCAAGTAGGTAGCCGTCTAGGGTGTTGCTCTACCGGGCACCTTTCCAGACTCTATTTGGTGTAGGTAGACCAGGAGGGGGTAGCGGGTGATGTATCGGTGGCAACTTCTGCCTAGGTCACCACTTACCCTAAGGCCACTCTTCCCGTGGGTAATACAGCAGTAGCCACACCCAGACGCGGGTCATTGCAAGGGTCATTGCTAGTATGGCACATCATCTATGTAAGGAAACCATATATCCCCAGACATAATGGCACAGCATAATGCCTGTTCGCCGCCAAAGGCAGACATACGCCACCCGGGCGGTGCGGACGCATCGCGCGAGATGTCCGCTAACAATGCCGACATTGTCTCGCTTTGTGAAACAAACTCCACAGAGACATTCAATAATAGACAGCGACGGACAACCCGATGTCCTCGTGTTCGAGCTGTTCAACCTGTTACGCCATGTTAAATGTGTGTAGCACAGCGGAACCGGCCAAACAAAGCAACGGACATGTCTGTGGCTCAGTGAAAGTCGCCACGCAATGTTAAACCCTTGTAATATTGCGACACAGGCCATACATACGGAGGGTTAGTAATGGAAATTGGTTATTTCGAGCAGACCGTGTGCAATTAGTATAACGACATCTACAACGGGTACACCGCCAATCGATGACACGGTTACGTAATAATTGGGGCCGTGACATGGTACCATGGACACGGACAAACGTGCCCATGTGACTCATCTAACATTCAGTACAGGGTCAGGGCAGTCCGCACAGTGGGCTGCCAAGACCAAACCCAAAGCACCACAGCAACACCCTGACAATCAAGGCCTGTATGCGTATGGGATATAAGCAGCTGTCATCTGAACAGCCCTGCGGTGACGACATATGCATCCTGGGCCATGAGCGAGGGGGAATTAGGAATGTTCAACATGCAGTACCGCACCTTTCCCAGCAGGAGAATGGATGCCTGTGACGCATGTGTGCGGGGGGATATGTAAATGTACATAGGTACCATGGGTATGCATATTAATGACAACGAACAGCTAACGGCACTGGTCACAGTAACCGCCAAACGTGAATGCAGTCACGCTTGAATTACTTAATTATTTTTATTTATTTTATTTTTATTTTATTTTATTTTACATTTGTTGACCGGCTAGTCTAGCTGGATATATGTCCATTTTCAGTAGAGGCCCGGGAGAAAAGCTCCACACATAACATAATAATGACAGACAGACATATTATTAATAAAGACATACAATAAAAATAGAAATATAAATCAATTTTGTTAATAAAATCAACATACATTAAGGAACTCAAACAGTTTAATATCATACATAATGTTTGGTCAATTTCAAAGCATTTTATCTAGTACATAAAGGTTATGCAATAAGGCATTTGCCATATGGATAACAGTTGAAGCTCAGAAGGATACAGTAGTAAAAGGGGAATGTAAGATGAATAAAAGGGAAGAGGCAGGGGTTAGGAAAAGAGAGAGGAAAAGAGGGAAGACTATAGAACATATAGATGTGCACGCAGTACGTAAAGCGCCCATGCTGCAAAGACTGTTACATATATAAAGCTGTAAGTGCTTTCTGCACACGTCCGCCAACCGGATCAGACATATGTTACCGAATAGTCACAAGTAACGCAAAACACGTGAACCACACAGACACTGTAAACATATATAAACGGACTACGGATATGCATGTGCGCGCGCCAGAACCCACAATCCGGACATGCGAAAGTGTGCAGCGTGTGTGATCCAGTGGAACCAGGGAAGGTTGCGGATGACTGCACCACACGCTTACATTCATAATTGTCAAATATATGCTTAAATAGTACTTATTAATTCCATGCTTTGTTATCGTAATGCTACTATTATACACATTGATATACAATAACCTGATCAACACACTACATTCTAAGGTGCACTCACAACAATTATCAACTATGTGTCCGGATACTGATTGTATTTACCAATATTGTATATATATTAACACATTGTTGCCGTATTATTGTTTCCATGAAGTAAGGCATGCAACACTGATATGTATATGTCACCCTATAATCAAGACTTGGAGCACTGTCCACCTAACTATGAGCAGGTTTATTGATTATTTCGCTTTAAACCGACTCTGAAGGAAGTGTATAAGGGACGGCTATGTCATGCATTCCGCATCTCGACGATGACCCATGTTAGTAGGTGAGAGAGCTCAGTATCCTTTCACTGTGGAGTCTATCGATTTGACAGTGTCTGTTTTGCCGATATATGTTCCATAATGTCGCTTATGAAGATGGGCAGGACGCAAGGTTTGCTGTATTTCCGCATACTGGCACGTGGATATAGATAGGCCATGTCATACAAACGATGGGTAGTCAAGCAGACATCCACGACTGGGGAACATACAGCGGCAGTCAATACCACTGGCCAGATGGGGACAGTCAAACACGCTCTACACTTTACAAATGCACATCGGTGTCCATTGTAGGACTCCAAAAATTACGACGCCTGCTCCTTTATACACCGGATCGCCAATCAGAATACTAACCGTGACTACGGCACAGCTAGACATATGCACCACCAGCGTGTTTAAGGTTGATGATACCTGCCCATGACATGCAGGACATATGAACAGAGGTCCCCAGACTGCCGTGGTCCATACATGTGCGCCCATATCCCAGTTCCGCACACATGAAGCATGTGTCATGCGCATCGGGGGTTGCAGCCATGGTATCCTGGGTATGCAAAATGGGGCTCGTGTTGTTTGGCAGATAATCCGCTGTCCCGCCTGCGGGAGGGCTGCGGGTACAGGACGTGCCTTAGTCCTCAGTAAGGATGCAAAGCATCCATAGGGTAATGCTAAAGGCATGTGTGAAATGTGCTCAGCCCTACATCAGTGTCCAGTAGGCATTTCCCAAGGATGGACAAACGCACGGACAAGATGGCACCCATAATAGCAAACCTGGTGGAATCACACAGCCGTAGTAGGGCATGACACAAGACATTAAGATGGAAACAACAGTAGATACACCCGTAGACATCCATCCTGCCGCGTAATCCCAGCGCATACAGCAGCGAAGGTGCTATCAAGTATGTGGGGATCACCCGCCCACTCTGCGGAACATACCTGCGACCTGTGGAACACATATTAATGGCACACCAACAACGCCAACTAGGAAGGTCATACTATCGCTAAAATATGGCGCTCACACACATAAACGACATACTGTCATGAATAAATAGGTTCTACATGCTGTGTTATACTGACAATACAGTGGCGGATAGTTCACAATGGTACCTGTGAGGATTATCTAAAGCAGTTGCCAACCTGCAGGACTACAGTAACACCCTATGGGTAAATTGTGGAAGGACACGGGTTACGAAAGCACTACATAATATGGGTAGGCGGACAGACATCCGGAATGGGGAACATACGGCGGCAGTCAAACCCACTGGCCGAATGGACACAGTCCAACATGTTCTAAACTTTACATATGCACATCGGTGTCCATTGCAGGACCCAAAAATTACTCCTTAAGTAAGTGTAGGCAACATAGTGTGAACCGAAGAGGTGACAGCCGTGACTACGGCACAGGTAGATATATGCACCACAAGCGCCTTCAAGGGTGATGACAGCCGCCCATGAAATGCAGGACATATGAATAGGACTCCCCAGGCTGCTGCGCCCATACACGCACGCTCATTATCCCATTTCCGCACACATGAAGGGTGTGCAAGGGTACTGTCGAGGGTTGCAGACATGGGATCGTGGGTATGCAAATATGGGTGTCGGTGTGGATTGGCAGATGATTCGCCGTCCCGCCTGCAGCGGACGTGGCCATGGCATATGCGCATTCGCAATACTAATACCGATCATCCACCGGAAATGGAGAATGCAGCTGTGAAATGTTGACAGCCCGATACTAGTGTCCAGTAGGCAGTTCCCATGGATGGACAAACGACGCCAAGATGGCACCCATAGCTGCAAACCTGGGGGAATCCCACAGCTGTTGCAAGGCATAACCCAGGGAATACAGATACGGTCTACAGTACACACTCCCCATTCAAAGCAAGACCGCTGGGCAGATACCGCGACACAACACTCAATGTGCCAGCACATCTATGGGGATCACACGCCCATACAGTGGAACAGATGGGTCACCTGTGTAAAGATACCAATGGCACAATCTCCACGCCTGCTGGGAATGACATAGGATGGTCAAACTATGGCGCTGACACCAAAGAAAGACATCCTTCGTGAATTAATAGGATTGATGTCAATACACCATGGCAAACACCCAATGAACAGGGAAGACTTGCTGGCACCCTATGGCCACAAACCATGTCACACATAGGTAGATGGAACAGTCAACATAAACATTTCGCCCACGACAGGTCGCGATATGGTATCCAAAGGTACTTCATAGACATGTATGCGCTTATCACCCGCTGGCCCCGTGGAGACTTACACATAACATGGAAGTATCCAGGCTTTAAATGTCCACCCTTACACTTCCATTTGTCACTTTCTATGCGAGCAATGGAGATGTAGCCACAGCATAGAAAGCAGAGACGCATTGCTAACGAAACACACACATGTCAACATCACAGAAAGCATACTATGAACACACTTATTACATGATATTGTACTATGAAACACAAACAAACCAGCAACCTGCAGCAAGAATAGTCCCCGTAGTTCGACACAACACAAGTCTTCGTAACATTTAAACAGTTCATTAAAACATGCAACGCTGTTGTTTCCACAACGGTGCAGGAAAAATGCTATGTCTAAGAATGTTCACAATCAACAATGTGAGTCTTAACATGATTTTAAATATCACATTGTTGATTGTGAACACTTTAACAATTTGCTTATTCAGTTGTATTTTCGAAAGCAACGGAAACACACACACACACGGAAGGGACGGGAGATGAACCTACGCCTATTTACATGAACTCAGTACAGTATGAAGCATTTACACAACGCTGCTACCGAGTTAACTGACGTGAGCGCTGTCAGAGGCATACATGTAGGCTGCTGACGCCACCCGCAAGACAATATTTGGAAATAGCCAAGGCATGTGTTGCGGAGCGTCTAAAAGCATAATCAGTCGCAGAGGCAGCTGGAAACACACACACACAGAGACACACACACACGGAAGGGACGGGGGACGAACCTACGCCTATCTACATGAACACACTACTGTATGAAGCATTTACAGAACGCTACCGAGTTTACTAAACAGAGCGCTGGCACAGGCATACTTGTAGGCTGCTGACGCCACCCGCAAGACAATAGTTGGCAATAGCCAAGGCATGTGTTGCGGAGCGCCTAAAAGCATAATCAGTCGCAGAGGCAGCTGGAAACACACACACACAGAGACACACACACACGGAAGGGACGGGGACGAACCTACGCCTATCTACATGAACACACTACTGTATGAAGCATTTACAGAACGCTACCGAAGTTTACTAAACAGAGCGCTGTCACAGGCATACTTGTAGGCTGCTGACGCCACCAAGAAGACAATAGTTGGCAATAGCCAAGGCATGTGTTGCGGAGCGCCTAAAAGCATAATCAGTCGCAGAGGCAGCTGGAAACACACACACACAGAGACACACACACACGGAAGGGACGGGGACGAACCTACGACTATCTACATGAACACACTACTGTATGAAGCATTTACAGAACGCGCCACCGAAGTTTACTAAACAGAGCGCTGTCACAGGCATACTTGTAGGCTGCTGACGCCACCCGAAGACAATAGTTGGCAATAGCCAAGGCATGTGTTGCGGAGCGTCTAAAATCATAATCAGTCGCAGAGGCAGCTGGAAACACACACACACAGAGACACACACACACACGGAAGGGACGGGGGACGAACCTACGACTATCTACATGAACACACTACTGTATGAAGCATTTACAGAACGCTACCGAGTTTACTAAACAGAGCGCTGTCACAGGCATACTTGTAGGCTGCTGACGCCACCCGCAAGACAATAGTTGGCAATAGCCAAGGCATGTGTTGCGGAGCGTCTAAAATCATAATCAGTCGCAGAGGCAGCTGGAAACACACACACACAGACACACACACACACGGAAGGGACGGGGACGAACCTACGACTATCTACATGAACACACTACTGTATGAAGCATTTACAGAACGCGCTACCGAGTTTACTAAACTGAGCGCTGTCACAGGCATACTTGTAGGCTGCTGACGTCACCCGCAAGACAATAGTTGGCAATAGCCAAGGCATGTGTTGCGGAGCGTCTAAAATCATAATCAGTCGCAGAGGCAGCTGGAAACACACACACACAGAGACACACACACACACGGAAGGGACGGGGACGAACCTACGACTATCTACATGAACACACTACTGTATGAAGCATTTACAGAACGCTGCCACCGAAGTTTACTAAACAGAGCGCTGTCACAGGCATACTTGTAGGCTGCTGACGTCACCCGCAAGACAATAGTTGGAAATAGCCGAGGCATGTGTTGCGGAGCGTCTAAAAGCATAATCAGTCGCAGAGGCAGCTGGAAACACACACACACACACAGACACACACACACACACACACACACACACACACACAAGAGACGGGAGACGAACCTATACCTATCTACATGAACACACTACAGTATGAAGCATTTACAGAACGCTGCCACCGAAGTTTACTGAGCAGAGCGCTGTCAGGAGGCATACCCCTACGTGAGTGGTATAATTTGCAGAGGCAATGCGCCCGATCGAGTTCGACAGAGTGCGCAGTCACGCAGTCTGTTACCATCCTGTCGCCAGACACCAACACGCTAGTGCTGCAGTCGGAATAACAAGTAACTACTGATCAGTACATCACTGCATACTGGGCATGCTCAGACACTTAGACTCGGCACAGGGCAGACATGCATACACATGTTGCGACAGCATGGGTGGCGGAATGTGGACCGTCATGTGTGTCCAGCCACACAACAGAAACCTGGCCATGCCACAGACGTGGCCGCTATGTAGGGGATACAGGCATGCACCGGGGTATAACTGCAGACGGGCGCGGTGTGCACTGTGCTGTGTGTCTATCTACACAGCTGCCTACTGGGCATGCTCAGACACTTAGAGTCGGCACAGATCAGACATGCATACACATGGTGCGACGGCATGGGTGGCGGAATGCGGACCGTCCTGTGTGTGCCGCCACACACCAGGACCCCGGCCATGCCCCAGACGTGGCCGTTGCTGCGGGAATATCTAGGTGCAATTAACCATGTGTAGGACTGGCCTACAGTTTGTTGCATGCTACAGACAACCCTCCCAAACACAGGATACCTTCACAGATGTCCTGAGGACACTGGTGAGTGGGCATGCTCTCACAACAGCACCGTATTGGGTGACATGAACCACCCATACATAGCCTGGGAACATTACCCATGGCACAACACAGTACGCCAGCAGTCCCAGGTGTTCACACACCTGGCCACTGTTAAACAGCCATGCACCATACATACTAGGGGATGTCTGACAGTTCTGCCCATCACACATGGTGAGGATATGCCCCACACAGGATGTACAGCCCTCAATGGTGATGCAAGACCGTATAGTGGATCCACTGGTCATCCACTCACTGTAACCAACACCAGCATGGGGACCTCAGTGATGACCTCTCCACAGAAAACCACACACATCATTCGACCGTGTGGTACCCTACAAGACCTCCATGCCAGTGTTGAACAGAGGCCAGACCGTCAAACGCCTAACGAATGCCTTCCCCGACCACCCACATGCATGTCTGCAACAGGCAAACATGATGACATCAGGACCTTGTCCACCACAGGTAGGCACATGGTGTGGTGGACCGCAGCCACTGACTACCTGTACATCAACAGTTGGAGCTACTACATGGCAGAGCAATGACAGTACCAGGGAAACCATCACCCATTCATACCGGCCACCATACGGCCCCACATACCATCATCCAGGTCCGCTTGTGGGAGTGGTACTGCAGAGGGCACATGAGACAACCACAGGGCCTTCCCTAACTGTGGTAAGGACATGGTTGGGGCCACACAGACTTGCCTGAAATGGTCCAGAATGGTACAACAGTCACTGCACCCACAGACATTGTCTGCAAACCACAGGACATGTTCCATGCATACATCCCCCAACAGGGAACATATCCATCCCACCAGAGTGTATCCTCCCAAACATGTCATATGGACTAGAGTGAGCCCATGTCTCAGTGACGGTTGACACGCCAGCAATAGGCACAGATGGTGTCCCTGGCTGTGTGCTAACCAAACCCATTGAGGCCCTCGGCCCACACATGCGCCACTGTGTCATGTTAGCCTTACTATGGGCTATGTCCCCAATGGATGCCATATGGCATCTGTGGTCCCACTATGCCAGGGTAGTGCTCCTATGGACTGTCAACAGCCACACCCTATACGCTTGACAAGTGTTGTCTGCAAAGCTGTGTGGAGGTCCATACAGGTGGCCATGGTTACAGATAGCGTGTACAGCCAATACCGAACATACCCACAACTACATAGACAAGGGCGGATCCTGCCTCCCGAACCTGCTCGCCCAGTCTGGAGTGGTCACCAAGGCCATTGATGGGGATACGTGGGTTTGCACACAGTACCATGACCTGGTGGGAGCGATCAGAGCACACTACACATGGGACCCATAGAAAGGCTCGCCAGCATACATGTGGGGACATATGTCACCCGATGCTTCTCAGACAGGTTGGAGGTCACACCACACAGGGTTGGTGCTCAAGGTGCCTTGTCACACTCATATCTGGACCCAGTGGAGGCCCACAGGGCTCACTCCTGTGCCCCTGCCATATGGCATCCGACCTTCCAATGTGCATGCAATCATAGGGGATTGTAGCAGACAAGGTATGCAGATGACTACGCGACCGCCAACATAGCCAACACCCCATGTTGCACGACCATCCTCCTAGGGCGCCATAGACAAGGATGACTGGTGCCAGAGCCATGGCCTGCTACTAAATGCCAGAGAAGGTGCAGCCCTACCCAGTGTGAAGGACATGTTCGTCCCAATGTCACATGTAGGTGGTACGCCATTAAAGATGGTGGACGTGTTCAGGAAATGGCTACCACACCTGTCGGCAACCTCTGTCAACACACACAATGGCAATGTGGGTGTGAAGACATTCCATTGTGGCCTCCTGGTCTGGATGGAATGGCAACCACATCTGTTCATTGTACCCCTGTACACATCACACACCAGAGCAATGACTGCGTACAATGGCACATGTGGCCTGTAGCTAACCTGACGCCTGCAGCACTCGGAAGGACCGCAAATGCTCCACAAGACGGGATGACGGTGCTAGGACATGTGTCACAAGCTGCACGCCAAGGGGACACCGGCTGTGGATCTTCACAGCACAGCTGCTCCGTGGTGATCTGTGCCTGACATACACGGCCATGTCTGACCTGGGTGACATGGGCACATTCCACCTCCCAGGCTCCATGCAAACACGGGCACAGAAGCGACTGTCAGACACCTCAACACAAAGATGAGTGGGACGTGCTGGGGGAACAGGGTTAACGGCCAGACACCCCCTACAACACGGGAGGAGTGCCAGGCCATGTGAAGGAAAGGCCCTGACTGCCTTTGTCCAGGACTGCTAATGACATGTGGATGTGTGATGATAGTTATGCGCCAGCCAACCTCTGTGTGTCACTGCTAGACCAGGGACTGGGGACTGATGGATATGGCATCCCCATCCTGAGGGGTGTTAGACGCCACACACAGTCATGCTAGGTCCACACATGTCGTAGGGCACATATCCTGTTACGCTCATGTGCGCCTATGTACCTATGTAGGGTCCATGCCGGATGCGGTAACAGTGCTATGCTGATGTTGCCAGACATGCCTGTGGGTACCCCACGACTACACGCGGGGAACTAATTACAGTGCTCCCAGTAGGCACGAGCAAGTACACCATCAGTATCATACGGGTTAACTGCACCGACATGGTGCTACACATGTAACCACCACACATACTGTGTACACATATCAATGAATGCTGCACCTGTCCTGCATGGTATGTCTGCTGCATGATGTCCGTGCACAACCCACATCACATACATACCTGTCACCAGCCATACACACACACCACAACATACACATCACGTAGTATGCGGACACAGGTATCACATACACCTCTCACTATCGTGTCCACCCTGTGCATCAGAATATGTTAGCTTAACCGCAGTGATGGTGTAGCTCACAGTTATGCGGCAGAGACTTCATCATATGCACAGGGTGATGTGTGCCACAGGCATGGGCTGTACCAATGGATGACATCATGTGTGTGTGTAAGGGCCAGTGCATTGAGTGGGCATGACTATGTAGATTGCATGTGGGTGTGGTGGAGCCCTACAGTTGTGTCTGCTGTGTGTGGGTGTGTGTGTACACAGTTCAGTCATCTGTGATGCCTACACGGGTATGCTTGGCAGCCCCTGACTGTACAGTGCAGGTGTTACGGCTCACTGTGTTCGCCGGGCGCGACCTGACCCGCCTGCCTGGGGTCGCACGGGCACGACCGGTGGAGGTACGGACTGTCCACTCTCCGATGTCACATGTCCGCTGGAAACGCGCCCACGACGGGGCCGCCCAGGCCACGCCCACGCGGCCTGCTCTGTCCTGGTGTGGATGGTGTAGTAGCAGCTGCACTGCTGCTGCTACCAGCACTGTCTGGGTGGGCATGGGAGGTGGCACGCACACGCTGACCTGCAGCAGGTGGTGTTGCTGGCACACGCCCACGTGCCCTATGCCTCACCCCTAACTGGTGTTCCTGCACGGACTGCGCGACGCCAAGGATGGCCATGCCTCGGTCGAGGATACCAGCCATGTCACCCAATCTCCTATCCAGAACATCGGCAAGATGCTGTTGTGCATTCGCCAATGCCTGGATGTTGTCATTCAGGGTACGGATTGCGGACCTCTGCAGCCTCTGCCCTTCCTGGTTCTGCCGCTCGGCACGCGCCTGCGCCCGCCATTACAGTCTGGCACATGCGTCTGGTTATACCAGCTGCTGCACCCTGTACGGCAGGTGTATGTCTAGCGGTGCTCCCCCGACGAGCAGCACCTGCCACATGCCTGCGTGGCACTGCACCAGTCCTTACACTGGCAACATCGCGGTGTACCCACACCTTCTGCAGCCACCACACATTCCTGCTCGGGACAACAGACGCTGACTGACCGTCATCTATGGTCAACGATGTTGGGGTATGTGTGGGCATCTGAACCGTGTGCGGGATGAAAGGGACGATGTGTGATGTTCTCCACTGGCACAGTGTCTGCCTGTGACGACCCTGCCTGTGCCTCATGCACATGGTCATCACCACTAGTATCTGTGGGGACACTAGCATCAGATTGACCGCAGGAGGGGAACTCACCTACAGCACCTGTCAATACAAAGACATACCATCGGTTACAATACAGACACACACACACCCACACACACACACACACACACACACACACACACACACACACACACACACACACACACACAGACAGCATGCATGTGATAATGCAGGTGGCATGCAGCATTCACACAACACAGACCAGTGAATGCAGACCAGACATTCATAGTGGCAGTATGTACACTGCCCTGGTGGGGACAGTACAACAGGCAGGTGTCATTTAGTAGGCATGCAGTACACACATTCATGGTAGTTTGCATGCATCAGCGTGATACACCGTGTGGCCGTGGCGGAGTTGAGAGTACACATGGCTGCCGACAGTATGTAATGTACACCGCAAACATGTGCGGTATCATGTGGACATGTGACGATGGTGACCCACCGCATGCACCACATCACAATGGCTGTCACGGTGCAGTGTTATGTGTACAGTCTACAGATACAATGTATGGGTAACAGTGATGTCTGTGCAGGTACGGTTGCTGTGAGCTGTGTGCATAGCTGTACAGTGTGTAGTGCGGGCTCTGTGCCACTGCACAGTAGCAGGACACAGCTATGTGTCTGTGCGATGCGTGACCTGGACGCATTACATTGCCATGTCTGTAAGTCAGTTCAGATGCTCAGCAGCACGATATGGTGGACATTGGAGGCACCTGTAGTAGCTGTGGAGAGGCGCCCATGTCACTGGTGTACTACATTCTATGTCCAGGGGGTCCACTACAGTGATGAACCCACTATGTGTGTACAGGGTGCAACGGTGAGTACCCACTGTGGATGTGCTGTGTGGCAACATGCCTGTAGGTATCAACCATGGCCTTGTCTGTCTGAGTCATTGACTATTGTGTGTGGTAGACATCGTGCACACGGCCCTGTGGTGGCCCATGTGACATACAACCATAGTAGTGTGAGGTGTCACATTCTGTACGGATATGCTGACAGTGTGGATGTCTGCTATGTTGTGCATAGGTCATGTCATGGTGTGACAATGCTGCAGCCAGACATCCACGCAGCATGGGACATGGCATGTGCCATGTCACAACGCGGTGCACCGATGCAGGGCATGGGTCACATTGGTAACACCTGTGCTCTGGCCAGATCACAGCTCACTATGTGGTACTGTGTGCATACTGCACTGGCATACCAATGCATACTACACATGCAGCCATTGTGTAACACCTACACCATTGTATGCATAGCTGACTGCACGTAACACACCAATAGGTTGTGTGGTGTCATAGCACTCTACGCTAACGGGTGTATCTACTGTACATGGGTGTTGTGTGTGTCGGGTGGTGCGAGCTGTATACCGTGACTGGGGCACACACAGGTGAGCATGTCATGCCTAGACACATGGGGAATATCAATACAGCAGAACATGCCTTTGACTAGCAACAGACTTACCTGCAACAGACCCTTGTCCTTGCGACACGCCAGACGTACCTGTAAAGGCATTGCACAAAGGTATACACATTAGCCATTACTATCTCCACAGTCAGCACTGTGCATCTCACATCATGCATGTGTGTGGTAGCATGTGCTATGCACATGTCTGCTAACACAACATAGCATACTATGGTTTGCATCTTGTGTGGCCATATACCTGGCATGTATTGCTATATCATGTGTTGTACTATGACACCCACACCCACGCCGCCTATCATACAAACATGCAACACTGACTTACCATGCGGCTCCAGGCTCATATCTCGAGACACCCACCTCCACGATGGACGCAAGTGTTTCTGCGTGTTCTTCCGCGGGTGTCCCCAGACTGGCCAGGAGCTCCTCCGTGGCTGTGAGTGGGGCTGGGTTGGTGGCCCACCACCTGTCCCACGCTGTTGCCTGGCGATTGCAGCGCACGCTGTCTTGCATGCCGGATCAGGTCTGTGCAGTGCCCGCGGATTTGTTGATAGCTGCGTTGTTTACGCCCACGCCCTTCACCCTCCTGCACATCTCCTCCCACATCTCCTCCCGTTCCTGTGCCTGCGGTGGCACATGCCTAAATAGGGCGCGGTAGTCGCCATCGAGGTATGGAATGATCACCTCCTCCTCCTGTCGGCTGAATGGTGGAAGACGGAACGTGGCATTATCTGGAAGACATAATGATGGTGGCAGGTCACATTCACACTGCTGTGCTGGCATACTGTTGGAAATACATTGCTATGACATGTACGACATCTGCACAGTGATCTGTGAAGGGCATCGTGGCAGTGACACAGCCGATGTTCTGGCTTCACACCATTGAGCACTGGGTGTCACATCATATCTGTGTGCCACCCCATCACACTGTACACGCACCATGTAGATGTTAGCCTGCCATGGACATGTGTACCTGGCTGCACCTATGTCCATATCAGTTGGCATAGGTCCCCATGTGACGCCTGTGGTACTGTTCACCTGGACGCTGTGTATATGTCAGTACACATCACGCCTGTGTCCATTGTGAACGCCAGCAGCGCACTGTACACATACACATGGACACCTGCACATGCATGTGTTGTGCCATGTACTTCCACACAGCACTGTACGGGTGCTGGACAACTTGCCACAGCTCACCTGTGTTGCATATGTGATAGACATGGAGCAATGTGTAACCATGACACATTAGCAGGAAAGGCCATGCATAGCATGTACACACACACATTGTGCAGAGCATCACACAGCACCTGTAACATGACAGGGTGCATCGCCGCCACATTACTGCTGTGTATGGTTGATAGTGAGAGTGCCTTTTGTCCATTGCACCATGTGGGACTGTGATAGCTCATGCAGCCTTGCTGGTCAGCTCTGCATGATATGGCAGGGTATGCCACATACATGGCACTGGGTGTGATCCACCTGGGGTTGACGGTATTGGCAGGGTGGCTGTCCATTGCATATGTCATAGCTGTGTGAATATGGACATTCAACATGTTTATCACCATGGTGTGGGCACTGTCCTCGAGCGAGGTATGCTGTACACTGCTTGTTGAGGGTGTGTCTGGTGCATGCAGGTATCACACATCCATGCATACACTGTAGCCCTGGCAGGTGCTATGTGCTGGGATATTGATCGACACAGTGCTGTATGTGGACACACACCACTATCCCATGCACATGGATGGCTGCCTGAACTGATGTGGGTAACACATATGTGTACATCCAGTGCCCGCTGCCACCCACATGTCTGCTGCTGCACTACACACCGCCATCCCTCCCTCTGTGAATGTGGTGTTGGGCTCAGCAGAGGTATCCATGTATGGGGACAGGGATGTTCACATAGCAGGCCCACTGATGGTATCGCCGATCTGACCATACACATATGATGCACCCTCACACATACAACCCATTCATATTGTTGTTCACAACGGTGACACAGCTATATTGCTATGCCGGAGGCATTCACAGACATACATACACACAGGCATGCACGCCCATCTGTGTCATTGCCTGGACTATTGGTGTGGTTTGGCACCTAACGGTTTGACTGCAGGTGGCGAGACCTACTGTGCACATGTGTACATGGTAGGCCTGTTCTACGGTAGGCATCTGTGATGTGCTGTGCACATCTCATATCTGCACATTTGGTTGGTGTCCATCCGTCCACGGGCCAGTGGTGGGACATACAGGGATGTTGCTGAACATATATGCATGCAACCCTGTACAGCTGTGACGCTTAGCCTCTCAGATGCACATGAGTCATGGACGTGTACACGGTACACACACATGTGGTTGAGGGCTGCCGTCCGCACTCCATCTCCACCTGTGGGTTGCTATCATCCCACACACTCCTTGTACTGTATGTTCAGGCTATGCACCTATGTGGGGCTTGTGTGCATGCAATACGATACTATGTGCCTTTGCACCCATCACAGACAAGGTCACACAGGTACACCGGCAGCCATACACATCGCAGCTTGTTGTCAGCACGGCACATGTGGTACACACCTAACACATCTCCTGTGGGACATGGTAATTTGTATGGGCATGTCCAGTTGTCACATACCACAGCTACCCCTACATGACGGC
This sequence comes from Protopterus annectens, assembly GCF_019279795.1. NCBI lineage: Eukaryota > Metazoa > Chordata > Ceratodontiformes > Protopteridae > Protopterus > Protopterus annectens. The sequence goes on along the minus strand of NC_056731.1, from coordinate 819,707,137 downwards.
TATGCAGGACATGTGTGTGGACATCTACTGTGACATGTACACGAGCAATGCCCCCTACCTACATCACATGGTACTACCTGTGGAGTATGTGTGTCTGCATCCATGCTATGGCCATAGATGACAATTGTACATCAATATGTGCAACATACCTCATTGGGGTTGTCATGTGCACATGTTCCATGTGTCAATGCATTGTTTGTGTCTGTTGGGCGGTCATTGTTGTGCATGGTTTACATGGCTGACATAGCGCATTGTGTCTGATTCCAGGTACTTCATTCGCTACCAGCATTGTACATTTCTACAGCACATTCCAGCCATCATGTAGCCAGCTTAGATGACAGCGGAGGTGTTCCGCCATGTGCACATATGTCACACAGTACGAGGGTGACTGACACACATTGTCAGGACTGGGTTCTGACTGCTGTGGCTGTGTGTACCGGTGTTGACAACCATGACTGCACCAGATGGTGTCTTCTGGATGTGTGACATTCACAACAAACACCTACATTCACATAGCAGCGCATCGTCCACGACAATGGACATTCCTGCATGAACACTGTGTACGGTATGTCTGTATGACCACTGCATATATCACTGGTGGCCACCAGCATGGCTGCCTACAACAGCAGTGTGTATCCTGTGCAAACATGGGTTACACCAGTCACAACACACCTGTGTCAGATGGCCCTGTAGTGGGTGACAGTGCAGTTCCATTCATCATGTAACAGTATACATCGTGCACCAGTATGTTGCAGACATGTGAACGGCTGTGCTAGTCGACATATGCACACATGACACATCACCTGGTACACCGTGTCTGCCTTGCCACCTGCTATTGTGACCACCCTGTGATGACATTGTACGGCCACATGGACGTGGACATGTGAGGGCTCAATGGTGAATTAACCCTCCAGGTGTGTGTCTAGCCAGGTGTCCAGTAGCCAGTGGTCTGCATAAAGAGATAGTCTACATTGGCCTACTCTGTCACTGGGACTGTTGACTATGGTCATACTGTTGTTATGCAGGCATGTGCTGTTTGTCCAGTCTGATAGTCGTGTTCAACCACACTACCGCGGCACACATGACGGTGGACATCTGCCTAAGGTGTGCAGCCCTCATCTTCATCTTCTCTTGCTATGCTGCCTGTGCAGTGGTCTCTCATGTCTCTCTCCTCGCAGGGCTGTCACAGGTAGGCACAGCATGCAGTGATGTGTGACAATGCTTACACCCTCCACTGTGCTGTACACTAGCACTGCACACACAGTACAGCACACATGTCATTTATCTGCAGTGCCTGGGACCTGCCTCCATGCCCTACACGGCACACCTGCCAGTCCAGATTGTACACAGATCATACCTCCCAGGCACATACCTGACTGTAACACACACGGGTGGGTGGTTCCCACACCACACCGTGATTTACACACATACTGTATATTCCCATGACACATTGCATCATAGGTAGTCCATGTTCAGATACCCATGTTCGTGGTCGCCACGCACATTGTGACACGCGACAGTGAATACACTGTACACCACAGGTTACATGCCGGTCGGGTTGGCATACTGTACATTGCACCTAGGACAGTTGCTACTGCTATGTATTGCCAGCAACACGCCCTTCCCTAGTATGGACTCCCATGTACCCACACATGCTTGGCCATGCAGTACGCATAGCTGGGTGACACATTACACGACACATACCATACCTACACTACCCTCAGCATGCACCAAACCTCCATGTGTCTGTGTGCTAGGCCTACACACCTCCCTCTGTTTGCTGAACATCCATGCTTACCATCCCTGCTAGCCACACCCTAAACACACAACCATAGCAGCATGCATGGTACATACACACTACAGCCGGTATTACTGACATCCACTGACAGTGGTAGTTGATGGCATGGCACCCGCACGATGGACAGTCTACGTGCCTATGCCAACACTGATCACAGTGCACTTCTGCTACATTTACACACTGGTAGGGACCATGCTATTCCACACTGAGACATGGTGGTACTGGCCTTTTCACAGACGCCACAGTGGTATTCCTGTTCCATGCACACGCGCTGTATGGGCACATGTGCAGGCTGTTGCACGGTAGTTATGTTCACCTGTGTGTTGTGTGTCACTTGACAGTCATGGTGTGTCCTGATGGTGCATGACATACCCCACAGCTAGCTACCTACACATGACTGCCAGACATTGCAGTGTGGGCCCTCACGCAGTGTGGTGGTATGTCTCTGCTGTTTGACTACATCCACATTCAATGCAGCATACCACGGTCATGCAGGCATTGACGACACAGATGTTGCTGTCATCGTGCCTGCCAATGGGGTACCTACCAACAATACACACTCTCACTCACTACAGGGTTCCAATCCTTGGCTGGACATTGTATTAACCCTGTGGACACATACATAGTACTGCCATGCACATGTTATGTCCGGGAACACAGTCCCAATGTCACCTCAAACCGCCATAGTTGTTGTATCCCGCCAACCTGGCTGTTACATGTCTCTGCAGCAGCACACGCCAGTGACTGCTAGCCCATGCATGTGCGCTGTGCACGCTGACCACCACACTACCACATCTATCACACTACACATGGATGGTACTGCATTGCACGATGGGGCTGCATCTCTACACCCATGACTGGGCCATTCAGTATGGCACTGGGCCACATCTTGACATACATGCTTCACACACTCATTGACTACCTGCATGCCTTTCCTGGCACCCTTGTTGGGCTTCTGTGCGCCACAGCACACCACATCCCATGCTGGCCACCTGTCATATTATTGCATGGGTGGTTGGGGTGGTACAGAGGGTATCACATCAGACATGATCCGCCTTTGCCCTTCAGCACCATTCCACTTTATGCTATTGCCAGTGTACACATCCAGCATCACATCGCACTCCTATGTATCGGGATGTTACACCATGTGCCTTCTGTACAGTTCACACAGTGGTGGAGGCATAAGATGGTAACTACAACAAGTCAGGACGGTGACATTGCACGGTCCTCAGACATGTGGCCCCTCATGCTCAGTATTTGCATACGTACACTACCTGCTGTCACACAGTACTGTACATGCCTACATATACCACTTCTACATACCTGGCAGCATTCTAGCTCATCCTACTATGTTGCTGACACCCATACAGGTGTCAGTGTGGCAGATATATCATGTAGATATCATTGCATCAGTTACATCACACATAGTGCATACACATCACCTTTGCATACTGACAGTCATGTGTGTATCACATGGATACTGTCCCTATACAGGCATATCACGTTGTACATGGTTGATGTACACACACATGGCCCACATGGTGCTGTGGTTGCCATATTACACCATGGCGTGGCTACACATGTGCAGGACCACGCATTTCTGTCCCAGACCGTATGTCTAGCTGATACCTTGGGTGCCCTTGTACCAGTGCCATACACACATGTACACGCAGGTCAGGTTACAATAACACATGTGTGGTGTACCTTACACAATGGATACAACGTTACATGTCTCAGTATAGTCATGCTGTGCTCTCTACCCAGCTCAGACAGTTTACATATGCAAATGACAGTCATGTAACACATCTGTGCTCACCTGCATGCCACTAACACAGGGGTGTAATCTACTCTGCCATGGGCCATGTTCTCCGCAGTACTGATGCATGTAGTACTCCTACATGGCGTTTGCAGTGGGCAGGGTGGGAGGAGCAGTCCTGCATGTGTGCACACATGCCACATTGCTCAGCCCGGGCGCCTGTGTGACATCCACAGACTGGACACACACCATGCTGTGGGACATAGGTCCTGTGCACATCCCACAGGGCACACTGTGTCACTAGTCATGTGATAGCTTCCTTGCTGGTAGGGTGACACAGACCCATGGTACCACCACAGCGGACGCACTGTATAGACATGACAGTTGAGAACCAGTTCTGCCGGGCAGTGGACACTACCATGGGGGGGGTCAGTACTGTGTACATTGCACATGTGTTTACACACGGCCCTGCTGGACATCATTGTGGCACACATTGCACCTGCTATGGAACGCTTGGACATGGTCACTTGCTGTTCCTCCATTTCGGTACCTATTCTGCTACTACATTGTCCCATATGTGCAGGCCATACATATCTTGTGTATGTACATAACATTAGGCCATCGCCCATCATGCATGCTATGCCTGTGATACTGTCTATGATTTGTGAACATATCCATCATGACAGCTTTGCATTACACATAATTGACATAGTCGCCCTACTGCGTGGGATACGGCACGCCGTGGCGACATTCCGTATGACATCGATGGTATATGCCCATGCACATGTGTGCTGTGACACTATACATACATGTCCTATCCCCTGCTGTGGCACTTCATTGTTGGATATCCACTGCCAGCATCAGCGTGGGTGGTGGCATTGTTCTGTGTTTGCAACCCCTATGGCAGACCTGGGGTACGGTTACCACCTGTGCCACTTTGCAAGGGACAGTCCCTCCTTGGGCAGTTGTGTCCTGACAAAATATATTACAAATGGCAAATGTCCTGAGATTGTAGGACATCACTATATGCCATTCTTATGTAAGAGTTGCATCACATACTTATTTATGTATGTACATTCCTAAATGTTACAAGACACACAATAAGCAACTTAACTGCTACAAGACTACACTTTTCTTTATGCAAAAGAGTAGAGTTCTAACCTTTGTACTGACCATGGGTATGTGTCCACCTGTAACATCTGATGTGTCCCAAGATTTCCCACTTTGGACATTTGCCATTTCCGGTCACCGCGTTTTGCAGGACACAACTGCCCAGCGGGGACTGTCCCTCACAACGCCAGGTGGTAACCCGCACATATCCCGCTACTGCACCGCGGACTGGTGGACCATCCCGACATCGCTGGATATGTATTGATGCAGGTTAACATTTCCATGGCTGGCGCATTTGCCCTGCCCACTCCCAGGATTTATCTGCCGGGCCGGGTCACTATGTTTACTGTGGGCATTTCGCTGCTCCTTACTTATCTGCAACTTGCATCCGTCTGCCATTACCCGGTTGTACTTTTATGCATTCAGGCGCGGTATATAAGCATGTACCATATGTATTTCAGATCTTTGGCGTGCACATGAGTACATATGCGGTCAATTTGCGGCGATAGTGGCAGCATACGCTTGTGCTGTAGAACCGGGCGCGGCGTTGATAGGTGCTACGCCCCGGTTTGCTGGCTATTGGGTGTAGCGTTTCGGCTGTGCCTTTGTTTGGAGTCATACTACACGGCCCGCACATAATGGGTACATTACGGAAGTGACATGTTTGTGTGGCCCATTTTACCGTGTGCAGGTCAGAGGTGCCGTAGTCCATGGTGTTCAGCACTGGTCAAATTTCACGTATGTGCTGGCGCGCTCTTTGCCAGCAAGAGTATTGCACGCTTCTGTTCCGCCTACTGGGGCCAGCCTAGTGCGGTCCGGCGCGCTTGAACGCTCTGTGTCGTGCTGTTCTGGCAGCTGGCGGGCTTGGTGGCCTTCCGCATTATGTCCCTCGCAGCAGCTGTTTCCGCAGACCATATTGTAGCATACAACATAATTATGAATATGTGGGCACTGCGCCTGGAGAGTACCGCCCACCCGGATGTGTCTTCGGCACCGAACCGTGATTTCAAGATCCCAACACACGCCTAGCGATTGTTCTCATGGAAAGGCAGCCCCACAGGAAGTTCTTTGCATGTGTGTGTGTGCATTTCTGATGGCAAATATCAACCACGGCCCAGTGGGGCAGAGTTAGCATCCCGCTAAGCAGACCTTTGTGTGATGTCCTCCGGCGGCCAATTCAGGATACAGCCGTGAGGCATAGATGGGAGTCGCAGTAGCTTCCAGGCTGCCAGCACACACATCCATACATTGCCCGCGCATTGCAATACCCACCTGGCAATTGATGGAGGGGTATCCTTTTTATGGCTTATAGCCTTACCCTGCTCCCCGGTGGTGACTTACTTCTATAAAGCGCATAGTTCCATCGTGACCTAGGGACCTCCGGTACGCTACACGGTGGAAGCCGGGCGCATATTAAGCCAACCTCTCCTGAGATGTGGAAAGATGCAGGTGCTCAAGTGGGCATGTAAATACGGCATCCAGAACTGGTGTAGGCATCCGGATGCCGATGCCTGTGAGATGCCCATTATGTCCCCGGGTTGCCCTGGCGGTACTCAGCTAGTACCGCAGAAGCTCACACATTACCTTCAGTCCACTCGGGATGGCCCTCTCATTGTTCCCATTTCAGGCGCCGCCGGCACAGCTCCACCATTTGCTGTAACGGTCCCCGTCCACCCTGTAGCGCTTCTCTCTAATATCTCCAGGTCTCGCGAGCCCCCAGTGGTAGGTCACCCCTTGGTCTGAACACTCTCCTCTCCTGTGAGGCCTAATGGTAGCTGGTCGGCACCACCGCAACTCCTCGGCCTGTCTCTCGCTACATACCCATGCATCACAAGCCGGGCGGCAACTCCAGCATATACATATTAAAAGTTCCCCGCTCTTGTTTACACTCCTACGGTGCGGCGCTTGGGAAATCGCTAGCTGTGTGTTGGGGTGTATCTCACATTTAATACTGCCAGCTGTATACCCGGGTGATGTCACGGTGTGTTCAGGTTGTGATCCACGGATTATTTCCCCTGTGGTTTTACGCTTGCAACTGCAACGGTACTGCCTGTAGTGTTAATACAGTTGCCTGCATTGCCTTCGCTACTTCGGCATTCATTACTGCATCCTGCAGTGCCGCGGGCATATGATGCATTTTACCTGCGTCGCAGTTGGCGCTACCTCTGTACTGGCTGTGCTTATTTCAGTTCTTTGTTTGCATTTCTACTACATCCCCTACTATCTTTGCACTCATATGCCTCCTTTCCGCTATGCAGGAGCCGTACGCAGAGTTACTCGCCGCCGGGCGCTTGCCCTTCCTGTACTGATTCCGTTAACGCTCAATATCCACGTACACTGCTTCCGTGATTTATTCTCCGTGATTACCTTCCTATATCCGTGTTGCTGGACGGTGAGGCTTCATTGACTGGTTTAGGAACGAATATCCCTCGCAGTACGCCATGCATTTGCACGCCGCGATTCGTACCTCAGCGCATCTACCTCTAACACGCCAGTCCTGATGTGCTGTGATGCATTGTACAGCCCGGGATTTGTTGGACCTCCACATCCTTCCTCCTACAGTGCGCCACCCTCTGTAGGGTTGATATGTATCTGTAGGCCACCTCGGTAGTACCGCTACGCCGCTTTTGTTCCATCCCCCACCGGGCGCCGCTTAAGCATTCACCATTATCTGCCTCATTTGCATGGAATTGACTACTATCATATGGTTACTGACACCGGGCACCAATTCTTGACAACCATTGCGCTAGTTGCAGCTTTACATACATACTATGGTGTGCATGCAGCTGATTTGTGTTTCACTGCTCTTTTAGGACATTGTCATATTATTTCATTGCTTGCAACTTCGTGCACATATCCCCGGGTCTGCTGTTCTTCTACAGCACGCGCTATTTAGTATGTCAGTTTATTTTGTGCATATTTTCTTTTGACATTCTCGTGCCTTCACATTGGCATATTGTAATCCTATATGATACCAGACTTGACAGCCTTCCATTACTCCTCCGTATAAGTTTTAAAATGTAAACCGCTTTTTTTTGGTTTACTGTTGCGGCTCTTACGCTTACGCTTGGCGCTTCATTCTCAGGATCGCTATTTGCCCTCATTTGCATGGTGCAATACTGCGACACAGTGTGTTTTGCATAATCACGCCGGGCTGGGACGGTTCAAGACGCCGGTAGTGCACGTGGAATTCATTCATACCTGAATCAAGCAGCAGCCATATTTGGCTATAACGCCGACAAGCTATTGGCTTCAAGGTTCATGAATCCCGGGGTCTGTCTCTATTTTTCATACAATTTCCATTTATTTTTCCATAATTTGCTCCTTTCCTTTTCTAAAGATCCATCTTCCAGTTCTTTGATCTCTTTGGCAATATTTGATATTCAAATACAATTGGCTTAGACCCTGATTTCCATTTTCCACTAATTTTCTTTTAGGAGGCCAACACAATTAAACTTAATAAGGCCTTACTATGTCTTGGCAATTCAGATCATGAATCCCATCTCAAAAAATCATTTTGTTTATTTATTGATTTATTTGTTTGTCTGTTGATTTATTTATTGGAAACAGCTAATTTGGCATAGTGGTATGTTGCTCTAACTGTAGTGCACAGTGTCCTGAGTTCAAGACTTGGCAGTGAAATGCATGGTGGTAACACATCATTTTCCCTCATTAGGTCAATCAACGAGTACAATGCCCCATTTGGCATGTACCTCACTAGACACCTGCAACAACTGGAGGTAGTACAACAAGTAAAAGTACCTCACAAAGAGGATCCTAGGCTTATAAACACTTGTCCTATAGGGACAGACCTCAAAAACACTCCAAACTATTCTCTGTTTTATATCACCTACTTATATAGCATTCTGCTTGACTTATGTGCCATGTCTGACCCAACTCTGTTAGAAATGCTACATCTGAAGAAATTCCAATCCCTCCATACCACATGTTCCAGAGACCTCAACCTCATTACCACAATCAACAGAACATACTGGAGGGACAGGTTCATAACTCAGAGACTGCCCATATGGAATACACCCCATACATGTCAAGCAGAGCACTGCAGGACCCTCTCTTCAAGAGAAATACGCTGGAGTGGATGGTTACTAGCATTCACCTTGGGGATCACTCTAGTGGCTCTACTCAACAGATGCAATGGGAACTAAGGTCGGGTGTCATGATGCAAGGGTAATCCTATGGCTAGACTTGTAAAGGTCTCAGGGCCATTAGCCTGGTACACACTTATGAACTTATTTGTTTGTTGAGAAAGCCCGACTGGGCACTGGTGCCTATTTCAGAAGATACATGAGGATAAAAGCTCCAAGGTATTATATTTAATGCAATCAATATTACATACATACATACAACTATTTTATGGCATTGCCCCCAGCTTGCCAGTATATCAAAAATACTTGTTCCTACACAAGTGTCCAGGCTGTTCTTAAAAATATCTAAATTAGTACTTGCTTTAATGTAATTTGTTAGTCTGTTCCATGCATCAGCTACTCTGTCAGAGAACCAATTAGCACACTTCTCATTCCTATAGAATCTTCTACATAGATTGTCTGATGATTCTCTAGTACTTTTTGATAACCCCAAACATACCCAGAGGTAGTTGTCTCTAAATGCCCTATATATATATGAATAAGATCTCCTCTTAGATACATGTAAGAGACACTGTACAAGTTCACATATTTTAGTCTTTCATAATACCTTAAATTTTCACATCCATGGATGCCCTTGGTATATTTCCACTGTACTCTTTCCAGTTTACTCATGCTTGTTTTCTTAAAGGGTTTCCATATTGTTATTCAATACTCAAGTTTGGGTCTAATATAACTAACAAACACTGACTTCATCATTCTTGATTTCCTAGACTTTATAAAGCTTTTTATACAACCTATAGTTTTATAACTATCATTAACTAATTGGTTGATATGTTTAAACTCATAGCTAGATCTACCCATATACCCAGGTCCTTAAATGACTCTACAGTTTTAGTAACTCCATGCTATATTAAATATTCACCTTTCAATTTATGTCTCCCAAATGTCATATGCTTAGGTTTTGAAGTATTTATCAACATATTCTTCTCCTGTGCCCAAATGGGCAATTTAGTCAAGTTATTTTGCAGATGTATCTTATCTGTAGCACATGTAATTAGTTTATCCAATTTCATGTCATCCGCATATAGACTGTAGAAAACCTCAGATGAAAAAGCTAGGTCTGAAAGATACAATCTAAACAATTAATGGCCTAGGACAGAGCTCTGTGGGATACCCTGACTGTAACAAAGGATTTCACCTGTCCAGTTGCTGTATAATACTTGCCATGTCCTATCTGTAAGCTATGCAGCTATCCATCTTATCAAGATTACATCAATACCTAGTTGTACTAATTTATTGATCAGTGTTTTGTATACGGCCATGTCAAATGCTGAAGTTAAGTCTATATAAATTACATCACAGCACAATTTTTCATTCATAGCCATTATTACATTGTTATAGAACATTATGTTACAGGCGGTAATAGATCTATTTTAACATATGCATGCTGATATATGGTTTCAAGTCCCAACCTAACCAATTCTGACAATAACTTATCAATAATATCATTTCCATTATTTTTCCACATCATGAAAGCAGACGTAAGGGTCTATATGACTCTGGGTTTGTCCTACTCCCCATTCCCTTAAAGACAGGTTTAATAACCTAGTGTCTCTAATCTTGTGGAATCTTCCCATATTTATATGAGCTAGTGAATAATAGATATAATGGTACCGTAAGTTCTTGCTGAAGTCCTCTCCTCCTCCCAACAAGCTGAAATGTATGTGAGAGATGCAACTATATAGCCAAACTGGAGGCTGAGCTCTCTCAACCCAGTACTGGTGCAGTCAGTCAGGAGGAGAATGTAACCATGCACACCACAAATCCAGTCTCACATAGACCTATCGCAACAGCAAACCAAACACATAAAAACATAAAAACATACTCGGAGGCTCTAAATAAAAATCTGCTTAAGCAGCAGAGACCTCCAAAGCAGACATCCAAGCAACAACTACCCCACAACAATACCCACGTATCACATAGTTTACAAAGTCAGTGTGCCATACAGTCACAGCCCTTAAGGCTAAACAACACACCTAATACACTTGTAACAGGTGACTCTATTGTCAGACACACTGATTTTCCACTCACCAGGCTGAACAAGGAGAAGGTCACTGTAAGCTGCCTGTCGGGAGCCAGGATCTGCCACATAACACAAGCACTCAGGTCACTCCAAAGCAAGTACAAATATGACTCCGTCATTGTCCATGCTGGTGTGAATGACCTGAGAGGTACATCCCTGGACTACATGAAAAGAGACATAGAGGAGCTCTCTGATCATGTAGCCTAGGCCGGTATGACCCTGACCTTGAGTAGCATCTTACCCTCACCAAGAATGATGCCACAGTATAAAGACAAAATGATCTATTTTAACAACTGGCTAAAGTATTGGTGTCATTCAAAGGGGATCCAGTGTCTGTCAGCCTGGGATGACATGCTCGACAAGCCACGTTGCTTCGCTAGGGACGGCTTGCACCTGTCACCCCTGGGCTTTCGAATACTGGCTAAGGCTCTTGCCACCCCCATAGTGCCTTTTTTAGGCAAGGCTCAAAAGACAAACCCACCTCCATAGACAACAAAAGGAAAAAGAAACTAAGGGTAATGCTGCTCGATGCCAGAAGTCTAAACCTCAAGATGCATGCACTCGAGGCTCTCCTCAGTATGGAGAATATCGATATCTGTGCAGTAACAGAAACCTGGTTCAAGGCTCCAGAGAGCACCCCAGCACTACCAGGTTATACCTCATACCATGCTTTTCGGCCCCAAAACTCTGACCGAACCACAAAAGGAGGGGAGTATCCATATTCATCAAAGATACCCACACCTCCAGGTTAGTGGCACTGCACGAAGCATCGGAGACCATCCATGTGCAACTAACAATGGGCAAAACTGCCTTTCAGTTTGTAGCCTGCTACAGACCACCCTCCCAAACTCAGGAACCCCACTCGGCTTTCCTGAGAACACTGGAGAATATGAAGGTCTCTCCAAACACCATTATATTGGGTGACTTCAACTACCCAAACATAGACTGGGAGCACTACTCAAGCCCCAACACCCTCGCCCAACGGTTCCTAGAATTTATAAACTCAAATGCTATGGAACAATTGGTCACCACTCCCACAAGAGGGGAAAACATATTGGACCTGATCATCACCAACATGGGGACTCTGTGTTCCATACCAGAGGTATACCAATCATTGGTAAGATCTGACCATAAATTAATCTCACTGGACATCCATAGCCTGTCCCCACCCCAGCCAAGGAAACCACGGTGAAGAACTTCTCAAAAGCAAACTTCACACTTCTCAAAACCGAGGTGAAAACCTTCAAAGCCCCCAGGCCAGTGGAAAATACGGCCCAAACCACAGAATCCTTTACAAACGCATTCTATGGACACCTACAGGAATGCATGGATCGTGCAAAACCAAATAAAACCAAGACTCACTCCTCCAAAGGCAGGAGACCTGTCTGGTGGACCCCAGCCATAAATAAGCTATACAACAGAAGGAGGAAGCTACTACATGATAGAGCAAAATCCCAAAAAGGGAAAGCATCTCTGATCAGTACTAGCAAGAAACTATGATCCCTCATAAAATCATCTATGGCCAGCTTCAAAAGAAAAATTGCACAAGACGCTAAAGATAATCACAAGGCCTTCTTTAGTTATGTCAGGAACCTGGGTGGCAACTCCCAGATATGCTCTGAGTTAGTGCAAAATGCCAAAAAATACACTGAACCCACAGACATTGCCAACATCATGGCAGACAGGTTCAGTGCAAACTTCTCCCCCCTTTCCCCCCCAAAAGAGCAAATGTCTATCCCAACAGAGTGCAGCCTTCCTGACATCACAGATGCACAGGTGAGAGCTGCCTTCTCCATAGCAAAAAACACAGCATCAATGGAACCGGACGGTGTCCCGGGCTGCATCTTACACGAGCTCCACGAAGAACTGAACCCTCACAAAAAGTCACTGTTCAATCTCAGCCTTACTACAGGATATGGACCCAAGGAATGGTGGTCTCACTCCACAAAGGTGGTGCCACAACGTACCCCAGAAACTATCGCCCTATAAGCCTGACTAGCCTGGTCTGCAAAGCTATGGAGTGTATCATCATGGAACTCATAAACAAAGACATTGGGAACCTCCAAACACTGGATCCTACCCAATTCAGCTTTGTTAAGGGCAGATCTTGCCTCTTGAACCTGGTCGACTTTTTTGAAACAGTCAACCAAGGCCATAGATGAAGGGAAGGTAGTCCACACAGCCTACCTGGACCACGCAAAAGCCTTCGACACAATACCCCACTCAGGCATCATAAATAAGCTCACCAGCTTAAATATCAACCCCTATGTCACAAGATGGGTTGCAAACTGGCTCAGGGATAGAACCCACATGGTCAGAATTGCAGGTGCCATGTCAGACTCTAAACCAGTTACAAGTGGCATCCCACAAGGCTCAGTACTGGGACCTGTCTTGTTCGGTATATATTTCTCTGAGGTACAAGCTAACATGGGAGGGCTATGGCTGACTAAGTTCGCAGATGACTGCAAACTAGGTGCCATAATCGACTTGCCAACTGACACAAGCATCCTCCAAAAGGGTCTCACAGAGACTGATAACTGGTGCCAGAGCCATGGCGTAAAGCTAATTGCCAAAAAGTGCATAGTCATCACCTTTGGGAAAAACAAAGTGCCCACAAATTACCACATAGGTGGTAATCCATTAAGTACGGAAGAAGTAATTAGGGATTTGGGGACCCAAGTAGATAGCAATCTCTCGTTTGACAATCACGTTGCCAGTGGTTAGAAAGACCTTCTATATAGCCCACCTTATCATGAAAGGGTTCACATCTAGATCAAGAGAGGTCATTGTGTCCCTCTACTCATCACTCATCAGGCCCATAATTGAATACAATGCCCCATTTGGGATGTACCTTACCCGACACCTGCAGCAACTGGAAAGACCCCAAAAGTACCTCACCAAGAGGATCAAGGGACTCAAACAGATGCCCTATGCAGTTAGGCTAAAGAAACTCCAACTCTACTCAATTGCTTACCGCCTACTCAGAGGCGATCTGTGCCTGACGTATAAAGCCATGTCCAACCCAGAATTAATGGACATGCTCCACCTCAGGAAATCCAAATCCCTTAGAGCTACACGCTCCAGGGACTTAAACCCCAGCACAGAAATAAATAGGACATGCTGGAGGGACAGATTCATATCCCAGAGGCTCCCCTCACTCTGGAACAAAATCCCAATCCATGTTAGGCAGAGCCCCTCAATGACCCTCTTCAAGAGAAATCTTGATGAGTGGATGGGAGATCGTAGGTTTACCCCTGGGATCTCTTCTGTGTCCCTACTAGACAGAGGCACAGTAAACTAACCTTAAAAGGGCTATCTTCTGTGACCTACTATACAGAGGCACAGTCAACTAATCTAAAAGGGTAGTGAAAGCCAAACACACTCTGGCTAGACTTATAAATGCCCTAGGGCAGATAGCCTAGTATGAACCTATGAACCTAAGTGTTCTCTGGTCATTGCAACTAATTCTGTCTCCTCCACTGTGCTTTGTTTTTATCCAGTTTGAACAGTTCATTTTCAATATAATTTAATTTGATTCCAATATCTGGGGTCACCTGGATGTTATAGGACAACTTATCACACCTTTTGTGGAGCCAAACTGTTTTGCATAACTTTTTGTAAATATATCTATAACCTGTTGTCTGAGAATAAATTTTAGAATCTGCACACAGTTTATCGATCTGTGTATCTTCACTCCTTCCACATCTTATGTATCTATAAAAAGGTTTCCTATTATGTGCATTATCTTTATCTAAATTTTCTTCATTTTTTTCTTGATCTTGTCTCACACCATGCTTAATCTGTTTGTCCAGCTTGTTTATTTCAGTTTTCAAAGTTGTAGTTTGACGTCTCTTCATTTTCTTCTATTTTTTGTCTTCACCTCAATCAGATATCTTGTTCTTATGGAAATATACCCCGCTGATGTTGCGTGCCTAGATCCTGATGTTAAACATTTTTTTTTGATTTTTTGAACTCAAACAAATTCTCTTTAAAAACTTTTCACATTCCATCTGCAGTTTTTTCACTGAACACCTCACTCCAGTTAATTTTGCATAGTGACTGTTTTGCTTCCATGTAATCTGTAATTAACCTTCTGTGCATTGGTTTAGAGTTCAGTTTGGCAGAATTATCTAGCAACACATTAACCTTTATAACCCATGATCACTGCACATCAGCAGTGGTACAACTTGACTTGAAGTGTAATTTCTTTAGGAACACAAACAATGTCTAGTATGTTCCGTCTACTGGTAGTTTTTTTACAATCTGAAACAATTGTTGTTCCTGAATACACACTATGAATACTTTCCTTACTAAAATTGTCAAATCAATATTATTCCAATCTGTTTCTGGTAAATTTAAGTCCCCAGCTAATATTATTCTTCCCTCCTGTGTTCATAGGTTCATAGGTTGGTACTAGGCTATCAGCCCTAGGGCCTATACAAGCCTAGCCATAACAATTCCCTGGATATTTCTTCCCACAATATTTACTTCCCTGGACCCCTGTCTAGCAGGATAACTGAGGTGATCCCGGGGTGAATTTCCTATCTCCCATTAAATCATCAAGGTTCCTTTTGAAAAGGACCAAGGAGACGCTCTGCTTGACATGTATGGGCAATCTATTCCAGAGTATGGGGAGCTTCTGGGTCAGGAACCTATCCCTCCAGAATATTTTGTTCATTGTGATGACAAGGTTTAGATCCCTGAAGTGTGTGGCTCTGAAGAATTGGGATTTATTTAAGCGGAGCATGTCCAACAGCTCAGGGTTTGACATGGCCTTGTATGTTAAGCAGAGATCGACTTTGAGTAGACGATATGCGACAGAGTATAGCTGGAATTTTTTTAGATGGTCAGCATAGAGCATTAGGCCTGTGATTCTTATAGTGAGGTATTTCTGCGGCCTTTCCAGCTGTTGCAGATGTCTTGTGAGGTACATACCAAATGGGGCGTTGTACTCTATAATATGTCTAATGAGGGATGAGTACAGTGGGACAATGACCTCCTTTTTTCTGGATGAGAAGCCCTTAGTGATGCGATGTGCCACATCACTAAAACCCCTATTACAGAACAATTTTGCCCAAAATGTTGAACACATAGCAGATCAACATAATATGGTCACAAACAACAAAAAGCATGATTTTAAGACCAGTTTTCTCTGCACGTATTCTCTTGACCATCTTAGAATAAGAGAAATGTTGAATAAAAATTGGGCCATTAAAATGGAAGATAGTGGGCTGTTCAAAATATTAGGGGAGAAGCCTAACTTTACATATAGAAAAGGTACAAATTTAAAAGCATTACTTGAAAGAAAAAGAAGAACTAACCAAGTTAGGATGTGTGGAATGTACAAATGCGGGTCGTGCCAACAATGTAAATATATACGGATAGATAATAAAATTACCATTAGGGAGAGGATGTATCATGTTTATGGCAGATTTAATTGCGAAACTAAAGGAGTTGTTTATGCAGCTTGCTGCGACCAATGTGCTGCGTACTACATTGGCAAAACAGAGAGGAAAATTAAGCAGCGTATTTATGAACATCAGTATGCTATTAACAAAAGAGATACAACAAATGCATTAGCTAGACATATTATCGAGTATCCTGATCATAGGTTTAAATTCGTAATATTACAACAATGTCAAGGAGATGTAAGATGGGGGCCCTGGCAACTACAACTTGAAGTAGAAGAAATTTTTGGGGAAATAAGAATGGTGGCCCACATCCCTCCAGGGCTTAATGAGTATGTATCCATCAAAAGTATATTGAAACTATAAGCTTTACGTAGGTAAATAAAATACTCTATATAAAATATAAGATACAACATAAACATAAATGAATTAGTTTTATGGAATATTTACCAAGAAGTCACTGTGGGTACAACAATAGACTGCACAGCACACCAAAACCACAGTAAGAACCACGATCCACACTTGATTGAAAGGAAAAAAGCCAAAGCTCTTTAATACGACAATCCAAAAACAGTTAGTTGAGCGCTTTCATGTATAAAATACACTTCCTCAGAACAAATAACAACCCTAAACACACACTTTAAATACTTAAAAAACCGCCAAAATTAATTGATTAGAAACTACACCCTCACCAACTTCTTAAACACACAGTGTGTAATTCCTCACAAATAATGCATATGTAACATGTAATACAATATGCCTAACATTATACATTAAAATTGTTTAAAAACTAATCCTTATGTAAAACTAAGTAGTAATATACTACAAATAAACCTCAATTTAATAGTGGTATAAACCACAGTGAAACATGTGACAGTGAACTGTCAGATAAAACTAATATTGGTATAAGCCGTATCCAAAGAAGTGGAAATTCATAACAATAAGCAGCAGATGTTGTTAGAACTCTAGCAATAGGTACCTGAAAAGTGTTTCCTAATCCAAAAATAATACATATTAGGTATTAAAAGTTATGCAAGTATGGGAGTAAATGTAATTTTAGGGACAATGTGCATGTATAACCCATACTGATGTTAAGTATTCCTAATCAGGGGTTTGGTGGGGATCATTTCATTTAAACCTGGAAGGCAGGCTGCATTTAACTTCAACTGCCATTTAAGTTCCTTCTCTCCCACTGTTCTCTTAATGTCCCCACCTCTCGGGTTAACCCTTACTGTTTCCAAAATTGCAAATTTGAATTTTTCACATGTTTTGCTTTTGGGAATGTGGCGAAATAAAGCGTTGTTGTCATCCTTTCTCCCTATACAGTAAATATGATCATAAATCCTGTTTTTTAACTGTCTGTCGGTTTTCCCGACATAAAAACAGGAACACGAACAGCACATAGCTAGATAAATCAAATGTTTGGAATTACAATTACCATAGGCAAACCTAATTTTGTTTTTGTTGATATTATTTAGAATGCAACAATCATCCTCATAAATGTAAGCACATTGGGAACATCGGCCACATTTCCTAGTCCCACCTTTCTGTTGGTTTGTATTCCAAGCTTGCCTATTGGCCTTCAGTTCAATGAGGTTTTTGATGTTTGGACCTGTTTTGTATACAAAAGTAGGTCTATCACTAACAAAATTTTTAATAGACTCGTCACAGGTAATGATATTCCAATTGTTGGTAACAATTTTTTTAACATCACCTACATGTTTACCATATTTAACAATGTAGGACTTCGAGTATTCATTGGTACAGTTATTGTCTTGACTTTTGTTACTTGTACCAAGGGTGACAAACCCCTTCCCCAGGAGTGGTATGTACTTTTTCCCCCACTCTTGTTTCACAAAACTAGTCACATCCTTAATCAACTTTAGTGGATAACCTTTGTCCCTAAACATTCTCCCAATATGGTCAATTTCCAACTCCATGTCCGTTCGAACTGTTGTCATCCTGGCAGCCCGGATGCACTGCCCTTTGATTATACTTCGTTTCTGTGAATAAGGATGACTACTGCTGAAATCCAAATAGCCATTGCTAAAAGTGTCTTTTCTGTGAATCTTTGATTGAAAAGACACCCCGTCATTGTAAATAAAAACATCCAAATAATTAATACCACTCCTGTTGTATTGGTGTACAAACTCTAGGTATGTAGTGGTCTGATTAATGTATTCAATGAATTTGGATAATAACATGATGTCACCCTTCCAAAGCAAAAACAAATCGTCCAAGTAACGAACATAGCAGGATATATGTTCCATCCATTCACTGTTTAACACAAACTCTTCCTCCCAGTCCAAGAGCACAAGATTAGCATAAATGGGGGCACACGCTGCCCCCATAGCCACACCAGAGATTTGTCGGTAGTATTCGCCTTCAAAGTAAATGAAGTTGTTGTCAAGTACAATTTCTCTAAGTTCTGCAATAAGCTGAATCTTCTCCCAACTGAGCCCACTGTGTTTCCTTAAACTGTCTATAAATCTGTGTAACCCCTCGTTCTTTGGGATGCAAGAGAAGAGATCTTTGATGTCAATCGTAACGAAGGTCATATCAGAACTCCATAACTCATTGGTAAAAATCCCCAAAAATTCCCAGGAGTCTCTAATGATATGTTGAGTCCCTTCAAGAATGTGCTTCAACCAGCAGTCAACCACTCTACCAAATTGAAAGGTTTTACTGTGGCTGCCTGTGATGATGGGTCTGAAGGGGGGGTTCACCACATCTTTATGCACCTTCGGAATTCCGAATATTGTGGCTAGTTGAGGAAAATCGACCTTAAGGAACTTGTAAAGATCCTCATCTATTCTCTGATCCAACAAAAATTCCTTCAAATACAAATCAATTTGATGGTGGGCTATGTTAATCTGGTTAAGACTTGAAACCTCATATTGGGTGGTATTGTGAAGAATATCAAAAATCTTGGCTGTATAGGCATTTTGGTCGTATAACACGATACCACCCCCTTTGTCAGCTGACATAATCCTGATGTTATTTGCACTTAGGGTGTCCAAAATGTCCCCCAAAGATCTGTCACAACTACCATAGGGTGAAGGATTTTTCTTTTGCTTACAAAGAGCATAAAATTGCTTGGTAACTACGTTCTCAAAAGATATTAATGTCTTGTGCGTGGGAGGTGTAAAGGAACTTCTTTTCTTAAGAGAGTTCTTTGGTAAACTGTTACCCTTATAATCATGAAAAAATATTCCCAAATTTAACTTCCTGAGAAAAAGTTTGAATTCAACTAGTGTATCCACTATGTCAAAGGATTGACTGGGTGTGTATTTCATCCCTTTTGTAAATATTAGGAAATGTTCCTTCTTGACCGGGAAAGAGGTGTAATTGTATACCTTGATGTCCCCTTGAATATTTACAATATTGTTAGTGTTGCCCACCAGTATTTCGTTATTACCATCATGACTAAAATCTCTACTTACTGATCCCTGTGATGGTACCCCCATTTGTTGAAACTCTGTTTCTTCCCTACTTCTTGCCATCGGTACCCCCTCCCGGTCTCCTGGTATAAAAAATCGTCCACACCATTGCCACTGGGAAAATCTACAATATTGGCACTGTTGTTAATGCCTTTTTGAAATGCCCCGTTGGAAATTGTGTTATTCCTGTTCCATTTGTACATAGTACCATTCTCAAATTGCTTTAAATCCCTAGAAAACTTCCTACACTTCCTGTCAAAACTTTTTCTACCATTACTCTCAGCATATACATACTGTTTTTCATACAGCTTTTCCCATTGTGAAAATAGTAAATCATGTGTAATAGAGTAATTAACCTTTTCAGCCTCTTCCAATAAACAACTCAATTTGTGATCGTTGCATGACAGTATAAACTCAATAAACTGTTTGCCAAAATTGTTAAACATTTCTTCACATTTTTTTATGTTCTCAATATTCAAATCAATCCCTATGGGTTGTTTAAAAAAACAAAGACCCATGGGAATGATGTTACATTCCAAACACTTACGTAAATACATATTATCTACCTGTATACTTTTGATTTTATGGAGTTTGTTGCCAAACTCAAATATCATACTTTTCAAGGAAGAATTGACCTTATCATCAAGATTATTTCTTTGTTTGTCATTAATAGTTCGTAATATTACAACAATGTCAAGGAGATGTAAGATGGGGGCCCTGGCAACTACAACTTGAAGTAGAAGAAATTTTTGGGGAAATAAGAATGGTGGCCCACATCCCTCCAGGGCTTAATGAGTATGTATCCATCAAAAGTATATTGAAACTATTAGCTTTACGTAGGTAAATAAAATACTCTATATAAAATATAAGATACAACATAAACATAAATGAATTAGTTTTATGGAATATTGTTGTATGGTTACCAATAAAGAGAAAAAAGGAATTTTTTAACATGTACAGTTAAGGTCATTGTAGGAGTAATTTTTTGCTTCTATTTTTATTTATATTCAAGTGAGGTTACGATAACAATGTGCTTTTGTATGATTTTAGAATAGAATATGATTTTATTATCAGCTCTAGCATTCAAATGAGGTTTGTACTGATTGTAAAACTATTTATTATGTTATGACTATTATTATTTTAGTCGCATAGAGTTATAACAAGCTGTGGTATATATATATTTTTTGCTTTGAATTTTAGAAATTAGATTATGTATTTTACATGTTTTTACATATTTTAACATACGTGATTTCTTAGAATTGTTTATTGTTTAGGATGGTTATATTAATTTATATATATATTTATATACATGTACTAAGGTCTTGCAAGTGCGGGTATTCCGTTAATGTTAGCCTATGGGCATATACAAACTGGTCGGTAAGCAGTGGGCCGGATTCACGAAGGCTTGCAAGGAGTCTAAGAGTAGTGTAAGACTCCATGCAGCCTTCGGGATCCAGGAACAGCCCAAAGTCCGTGTAAGAGACAAGCTAAAACGGCTCTTACACGGAGTGGGCATGGATAAGCTAATCACCTCACTTGCAGCCGAATAGCATGCAAATGAGGATGATTAGCGATCCAGGAAGCCCAGAACAGCCCGTGTAAGAGCCGTTTTAGCTGCAGAAATGTACTCAGTTGACAGCTGAGCACTTTTCTGCAAAAACTGCAATGGAGCTATGTCAGCTCCAAATAAAGGGTGCATATGTGTCAGGCAGCATGCCAATGGCCAAATATGTGGCCATTGGCAAAGTAACCTGATGCAAATATATTAAAAATATTTTTTTTTTTTCGGCGATTGCCGATGTTTAAACCCAGCGCAGCCCAGTGCAGCCCAGCGCAAATGGGCTGCGCTGTATAAAACATAAAAACGAAGGTTTTAAACCCACAAATGTGGGTTTTATGCAATACATGGAATGTCAATGCAGGGACCAGCAGACCAAAACCAGCATGGCCACCGTGTAGTGGTTGCTAAGGGGGGAAGCTGAGTCTAAGACATGTAACTAAGCATTAGTAGGCAATCTGATGCAAATGAGTGTTAGGATACTGAATTCCACTGTCACATAGCAAATGAGCACAGTCTGAGTAGTGTAAGAGTTACAGAAGGGGTAGGAACAGAGTAGGAGATAGGTGACATCACAGGGGGGAATGGTAGAAAGAAATGCAGTCCATTGGAGGTCAGAGTTACATGACAGATGTCAGACAGATATCATGGAAAGAGGTGTGCCACTAAATAAGCATGAGAAAGTCAAGAAATGGAATGTGTACACTGTTGCCTACACCAAAGTTTCTTGCTGGATGTGTATGCGCACGTGTGCGCGACATGAAGCGCGAGTAAGGCAGTGTGCGCGCGTGTAAGGCAGTGTGCGCGCGTGTAAGGCAGACTGAGCATGTGGGAGCGTGTTGGGAGATGTTTAACACTGTTTGCACGGGTGTGCACGCATTTTAATCCGAATAAGCAGATTCTGAACTGTGTAAGTATGTGTGCGCGCATGTAAGCCACTGTGAGCGTGTTTCTGCTGGTTTACACACGGCTCCACCCTGAGGAAACAGAAAGGAAAAAGGAAGCAACAGATTTAGTAGGAAGCTAGCAGGGAATACTGCTGGAGCTAGCAGGTGAAAACAATTAGATGCAGGCAAGTACACAGGCAGAATAGTAGCCCAGCCCAGCACTTAAAACTCTGCAAACAGCAGTGCAGGATGTTTCTCTCAAGAGACACTGCAAGACAGGAGTTAAGTTATCAGAAGTGAAAAGTGAAAAAAGCTGAACTCAGAGCAGAAATGTTAGGGGCTGCCATAGCTGTCATAATGAGACATAGGCGACTTGCTGAGGGTGGTGACAATGCAGATGCTGCCAGACAACCCACAGTGAGGAGACGGAGAAGAGTGTACAGGCCCAGGGTCACCTACCATGGGTTACATGAGCTGGAGATAGTAGAGTGCTATAGAGTGGACAGAGACCTCCTGCAGCAAATAGTGGAGCTGTGCAGGCCACGCCTCACACACAGAACCAACAGAGGGGAACCCATCCCAGTGGAAACCAAGGTATGTGTTGGCCTAAGAATACTAGCAACAGGTACCTTCCAGAGACCAACTGGTGATATGATGGGGATAGCACATTCATCAGCCTCCAGGGTACTGCACCAGTTCCTCGATGCCATGTCAGCACATGTCAGTGATCATGTATATTTCCCCAATGCCCATGAGGTATTGGCCAGCAATATGCGTCTCTTCCAGCAAATAGCGGAATACCCTGAGGTAGTGTGTGCAATAGACTGCACGCACATACGCATCAAAGCACCAGCCGGTGAGCAGGGTAGGGCATACATCAACCGCAAGGGCTTCCCCTCCATCAACTGCCAGGTTGTGTGTGATGCCCAGGGCATAATAATGAATGTGTGTGCTGGCTGTCCTGGGAGCTACCACGATTCCCACATCTGGCATTTGACGCAGCTGTACCAGACATTTGCCAATGGGGACATTCCGCATGGACACCTAGTGGGGGATGCAGGTTATGCACTGGAGCCGTGGCTGATGACACCCATCAGAAATGCACACACACCTGAACAGGAACGCCATAATGAGGCACACGCACAAACATGTAATGTAATAGAGCGTGTGTTTGGGCTGCTCAAGTCACGGTTCCGGTGTCTGGACACATCTGGTGGAGCCTTGCAGTACACACCAACTACATGTACCCAAATTGTCATGGTATGTGCTATGCTACATAATATGATCTTCCGAAAACAGCTGCAGCAGGACCAGCATAGGGCCGGGCCAAACAGCCCCCCACCATTGCCAAGGCCATCACAGGCAGAGTGTGACTCGGAGGAGGAACAACCTGAGCCTGTCCCAGTAGGCAGAAGGAGGTGTGCCCAGTATGCCCTGGCCTTGGCAAAGAGGCAACACATAGCACATACACTGGCTCAGTAGGAACCCTGGGAATGATACCCCTCTCTGACTCACTCATATAGTAACAGGGATGCCTAACATGACACAACCTGCTCTCAAACATGTACAGGGAAGTGTAATATGCGCATCCGACAGAGGCAGCCCTGCAGCACCACCTGAGGCATGAATACTATGTGTTAAGTAATGTAACACCATGTACTATATGCACACCTGAGGACCGTGACTAACATCCTACCCTCACCAAGCATCATGCCACAACATGACAATGAGATGATCAAGTGCAATAATTGACTGAAGTATCGCAGTTAGTCAAAGGGGATCCAATGTGTGCCAGTCAGGGATGACATGCTGAGCATGACATGATGCACCATCTGCTAGGACTGGTGTGCACCTATCAGTGCAGGCCGTATGGATACTGGCAAAGGCTGTTGTTACCCACAGTGTGCCCTGAATAGGTATGGCTCAAAACACAAACCTATCTCCATAGGTATCAGAAGGGATAAGAATAAGATAAGGGATAAGTTGAAACAGCAAGATGCATGCAGTCTAAACTCACCCAGTATGGAGAATGTTGATATCTGCGCTGTAACAGAAAACTGAGTCAAGGCTCACAACAGCACCCTAACACTACCAGGTTACACCTCATACTGTGCTGTATAGCCTCAAAACATGGAACAAGCTACAAAAGGAGGGTGACTAGCAAGAATTGTCAAGGATAACCACACCCCCATGTTGGTACCACAACAAAAGCAGCATGGACTAGCCATGGTCAAGTAACAGTGGCTAAAACTGCCCCGTTTATAGCCTGCTACAGACTACTGTCCCAACACCAGGAACTGCACCTGGCCTATGCTGGAATACATGAATATATCAAGTCCTCCAAACCACATTATATTGGGTGACTGAAAATACCCAGACATAGACTGGGAGCATTATACTAGCTCCAACAGTGTAGGACAAAAGTTCATAGAATCCATAAACCAAAAGGCCCAGGAACAACGTACCACTCCCACAAGAGGGGTAAGCATACTGGATGTGATAATCAGCAACATGGGTACTGGATGGCAAGATGAGAAGTGTATTGCTCACTGGTAAAACCAGACCATAGAGTAATCACACTGGATATACAAATCCTGACCACAGTCCCTGGCCAGAAAACCACAGTGGAAAACATGTGTTAAGCAATATTTGCACTCCTCCAAACTGATGTGGAATCCATTAAAGGTCCTGTGCAGGTGCAAAATATGGGCCACACCTCAGAACCTGTAATACAGCCATTCCATGAACACTGCCAGGAATGCTTGGATTATGCAATCTTAAATTAAAACAAGACACAATGCCATACACGCAGGAATCTGGCATGGTGGACACCAGCCATAACCAAACCATGCAAGAGAATGAGGAAGCTACTACATGATAGAGCAAACATAAACAATGAAGTAATCACTGATCAGTAGTATGGCAATAAAATCTGTCCACACATACAATCCACTAAGGCCAGCCACAACAAGTTGAATCTGTGAATCTTGAGGCAATGTTACACCTGCCGCAAGTACACAGACAACCCCCAACTCCACCCAAGAAATACAAATATATGTGAGAGATGCAACCATCTATCCAAACTGGAGGCTGAGCTCCCTCAACTCAGTTCCCCCAAAACTAGTCAGGAGGAGAAGGTAACCACACACACCACAAACACAGTCCCACATAGACCTATCACAACTGCAAACCAAACACATAAACACAGAAAAACATTCCCGGAGGCACAAATTACAAACACAGCACACCAACAGAGGCCTCTAAAGCAGACACCCAATCAAACAACCTCCAAACATAGTACATGCAACACATAGTACACAAAGCTGGTGTGCCAAACAGTCACAGGCCAGAAGGAGAAACAACATGCCTGATACAGTTGTAATAGGTGACTCCATAGTCAGACACACTGCTGTCCCACACACCAGACTGAACAAGGGAAAGGGTACAGTAAGCTGCCTGTAGGCTGCCACAATACGCCACATAACAGAAGTATGCAGGTCACTCCAAAGCAAGTGGAAATATGATGCAGTCATAGTCCATGCTGGTGTGAATGACCTGAGATGTACCTCCCTAGACTACATGAAAAGAGACATAGATGAGCTCTCTGATTATGTAGTCCAGGCCGGTATGACACTCACCGTTTGCAGCATCCTACCCTTACCAAGACTAATGCCACAGTACAAACACGGAATGATCAGTCATAGCAAGTGGCACACTTACTGGTGTCATTCCAAGGGGATCCAATGTCTGTCTGCTTGGGATGTCATGCTTGACAAGCCACGCAGCTGTTCTTGGGATGGCTTGCACCTGTTACCCCTGCGCGTCTGAATATTGGATAAGGCCTTTGCCACCTCCATAGAGCCTTTTGTAGGCAAGGCTGAAAAGACTGACCCACCACCCTAGAAAACATAAGTGGAAAGAAACATAAGGGAAATGCTGACCAATGCCAGATGTGTAAACCCCAATATGCATGCTCCCAAGGCCATCTCCAGTATGGAGAACATCGATGTCTGTGCAGTGACAGAAACCTGCTGCAAGCCTCCTGACAGCACATCAGCACTACCAGGTTATACCACATATCATGTGTCATGGCCCCAAAACCTGGAACAAAACATAAAAGGAGGGTGAGTATCCATATTCAGCACAGACACCCATACGTCCAGGTAACTGACAATGCACAAGGCATTGGAGTCCACCCATGTGCAACTAACTGTAGCCAAGACTGCTGTACAGTCTGTAGCATGCTACAAACCACACTCTCACACACAGGAACCCCACCCAGCCGTCCTGAAGACACTGGACAGTATGAATGTCCCACCAAATACCAAACAAGGTACCACAAATTACCACATAGGTGGTAAACCATTATGTATGGAAGGAGTAACCAGGGACCTAGGGACACAAGTGGACAGTAACCTGTTATGTGACACCCACATTGCCAATGTGGCTAGGAAGACTGTCTACATTTGACACCGTATCAGGAAAGGATTCACATCTACATCAACAGAGGTCATTGTGCCCCTATACTGTTCTCTAATCACACCCATAATCGAGTACAATGCCTCATATGGGATGTACCTTACCTGACACCTGCAGCAGTTAGAAAGACCTCAAAGGTACCTCACCAAGAGGATAAAGGGTCTCAAATATTTGTCATATGCTGCCTGGCTGTAGACACCCCAGCTGAATGCAGTCACATACTGCCTACACAGAGGCATTGCATGCCTGTTGTAGAAGGCCATGCCCAACACAGGAGTAATGGACATGCTCCACCCCAGAAAACTCAAATCCATCGGAGCTGTGAGAGTGAGAGATGTCAACCTCAACAAATAATGAAATAGGATGTGCTGGTGGGACAGATACATAATCCAGAGGCTCCCCACACCCTGGACCAGAATCCCACTCCATGTTAGGCAGAGCCCCTCACTGACACTCTTCAACAGGAATCTTGCCAAGTGGATGGATGATTGTAGAGTTACACTGGGGGTCTTCACTGTGTCATGTCCAGATAGAGGCACAGCAAAGCAAATCATAAATGGCCATAATATTCACATAGCAAGGGGTGGCAAAAGCCACACACACTCTGGCTAGGCTAACAAATGCCCTAGGGTGGATAGCCTAGTATGAACCTATGAACCTATGAAGATACAAATTGTACAGGACACTAAGGATAATCCCAAGGCTTTCACAACTGATGGTAGGAACCATGTTGGGAATTCATAGATATGCTCTGAATCACACAAATATCACAAACACACACACATATTGCCAACATACATCCTGACAGGTGCAGTGCAACCCCCCCCCCCCCCAATGCAGAATATCTATCCCAGCAGACTGCTGGCCGCGTGACATTGCAGATGCTGAGGTAACAGCCAACATCTACAAAGCAAAACACACAGCAGCAATGGTATGAGATGGTGTCCTGGGCTTAGTGCCACATGGACTCCAAGATGAATGGAATGCCAAACCACACTACTGCTCAATGTCAGCCTTACCACAGAATACGTACCCAAAGAGCAGTGTACAACAACAGTGGTCCTTCTCAACAAAGGTGTTGCCTGAATGGATACTGAAAACTACTACCCCAGAATCCTGAGAAGCTCGGTCTGCACAGCTATGGAAAGGATCAGCATGTACCACAGACATAAAGATATTGGGGACCTACTGACACCGGACCCTACCCAGTGTGGCTTTCTTAAGTGCAGATCCTGCCCCTAAACATGTTTGACTCAATTGAAACAGTCATTAAGGTCATTGATTAGGGCAATGTGGTCCACACAGCGTAGCTGGACCTTGCAAAGGCTTCTATACAATACCCTGCGTGTTCATTATAGATAAGCTCACCAGCTTAAATATAAACCCCTATGCCAGTAGAGGGGTTGCAAACCAGACCAAGGACAGAACAGACATGGTCAGACATGCTGCAGCCATGTCAGACTACAAACCAGATATAACTGGCATCCCACAAGGCTTGGTCCTGGGATCTCCCTCGTCTGGTATATATGTCCCATAGGTACAGGCAAACATGGAAGGACTGTGTCCGAACATGTTTGCAGAGGACTACAAACTGCTCACCACATATGATCCACCAGCTGACACAAGCATCCCACAAAAGGGCCACATAGAAACAGACAACTGGTGCTATAGCCATGTCAGCAAGCTAATTGCAGAAACGTGTATAGTCAACCCCCGTGGATATACAGTAAGTGCCCACCAATTACCACATAGGTGTTAACCCATTATGTAGTTAACATGTAATGAAAGACCTGGGGACACAAGGTGATAGATATCCTGCATTGGACAAACATGTGCCGTAGTGTTTACAGAAACATACCATATACCCACCTAATCATGAAGGTTGTCAGATCTAGATAAGGGGAGGTCATTGTGGCTCTGCAGTCATCCTTCATCAGCGGTACAATTGACTACAATAGCCCCTGTGGGATGTACCTCAGCAGACACCTCCATCAACCGTAAAGTCCCCAACAGTACCTCACCAGGAGTATCAAAGAGCTAGCACAGATGCCATGTGTTGCTGGTATCAATAAACATGCTGCACCTTGTACAATCTGAATGGCAGTGAGCTATGCACATGAGAGACCTGAACCCCAGCACTGACTTACATAGGACAAACTGTACTGCATGATCCATAACACAGAAGCCACCCCCACCCATGAGTGAACCCCCAGTACAGGCTACCCATAGAGTCACTTATCAATCTTCCTCAATAGGAATCTTGATGAGTGGATGGGAGATGGTAGCTTTATCCTGGGTATCACTGTCATGTCACAGGTAGATAGAGGCACAGTATACTAACCATGACATATGTCATGGCAAACTCCACTTACAATGTGTGTTGAAGGACAAACACACTCTCCAACTAGCATTAGACATGGACTAGGGCACATCGCTAGTGTTTGCAAATGTACACCTATGTTGTGGAATACACTACCAATGTTGGACAAGCCTGGTTTAAGTAGTTCATATCTGAACAGAATGCAACATGGTCAGATGTACACAACTGGCCCCTAACCAGGCTGTTGTGCCCACTATCAAAATGTAAAGCAGTGATAGCACTAAAGCCCAGGATACTGTCCACCACAGTCAAAGTACTACCAGTACACTATACAGTACTACAGTGTTAGGTCAGTGTGAAAGGATGTTGACAACTGTATGCAAAGTATCCCATGCAAACACTGCAGGCACAGTATAATCCTGTTGTGTTCACACACAAAGCAGTTGTACAGTAGCTACACAACATGACACACAACACACAACCATAAACAGGTGATATTTGTTGAAGTTCACACTCATCCACAAATGTGGTGGGCTGCAGAGTCCAACATATGGAATGCTCACACTGGGCATGCTCACACACTTTGATAAATGAGACATATGTCAGACAACATGCCATGGGAAGGCTGAACTGGGCATGCTCACACACTTAGGCCAAATCTCAGTTTAGCAGTTGGACACACATATCTGGTATTTTTATGTGTTATTCCAGGAACCAACCACATTACAGCAGTCTGCCCAGTGCACACAGTTAAATGACTACAGAGACATATGTGATATAGTGGATCCCTCCCATATGCAAACATCTTCCACAGATGCACAAGTTGTTCATACAAACGGAATGCTATGGCAATAAAGATGTGCAAACAGTCTATCAGCAACAAATAATGTGCATTTGACAATTAAACATATGGGTGTAGAGGTCAACACTAGGCTGTTTGCCCTTGGGAATGACAGTTTAGCCAGAGTGTGCTTGGTGTCTGCCTCCCCACAGGATGCACATTCCCCTTTCTAAACACCGATGATGTCAGCACCCTATAAGTACAGCAGGAGAAAAGAAACTTCCCTGTAATGCGAATAGCGCACTCCGCTAATGCGTCTTTCATAAGTGTTATAACATAGTTAGGTAGGGGTTTGAATCCTGCAAATGCTCTGTGGGAGAGGAATGTCCCTTTTGGCAACTGGGAAACACACTACAGGATGCACATTCCCCTTTCTAAACACCGATGATGTCAGCACTCTATAAGTACAGCAGGAGAAGAGAAACCTTCCAGTAATGCGAATAGCGCGCTCCGCTAATGCGTCCATCTCAAGTGTCATACCATAGTTAGGTAGGGGTGTTAATCCTGCGAATGGCAAGTGTGTGTGTTTGTCTGAGGAGGTTAGTGTGTATGAGGGAAATGTCCCTTTTGGCAACTAGGAGAACAGACTACAGGATGCACATTCCTCTTTCTAAACACTGATGATGTCAGCACTCTATAAGTATAGCAGGAGAAGGAAAACTTTCTAGTAATGCAAATCGCACGCTCCGCTAATGCGTCCATCTCAAGTGTCATAACATAGTTAGGTAGGGGCTTGAATCCTGTGAATGGCAGGTGTGTGTGTTTGTCTGAGGGGGGTTTGTGTGTGTGAGGGAAATGTCCCTTTTGGCAACTAGGAGAACAGACTACAGGATGCACATTCCCCTTTCTAAACACTGATGATGTCAGCACTCTATAAGTATAGCAGGAGAAGGCAAACCTCCCAGTAATGTGAATAGCGCGCTCCGCTAACGCATCCGTCTCAGGTGTCATAACATAGTTAAGCAGGGGTTTGAATCCTGCGAATAGCAAGTGTGTGTTTTTGGCTGAGGGGGGTTAGTGTGTGTGAGGACAATGTCCCTTTTGGCAATTAGGTGAACAGACTACAGGATTCACATTTCCCTTTCTAAACACTGATGATGTCAGCACCCTATAAGTAAAGCAAGAGAAGAAAAACCTCCCAGTAATGTACATAGCGTACTCCGCTAATGCATCCGTCTCAAGTGTCGTAACATAGTTAGGTAGGGGTTTGAATCCTGCGAATGGCAAGTGCGTGTGTTTGTCTGAGGGGGGTTAGTGTGTGTGAGGGAAATGTCCCTTTTGGCAACTAGGAGAACAGACTACAGGATGCACATTTCCCTTTCTAAACACTGATGATGTCAGCACCCTATAAGTACAGCAAGAGAAGAGAAACCTCTCAGTAATGCGAATAGCACACTCTGCTAATGTGTCCGTCTTGAGTGTCATAACTTAGTCAGATAGGGGTTTGAATCCTGCAATTAGCAAGTGTGTGTTTTTGGATGAGGGGGGTTAGTGTGTGTGAGGACAATGTCCCTTTTGGCAACTAGGTGAACAGACTACAGGATGCACATTCCCCTTTCTAAACACTGTTCAGCTGAAGGCCATGGCTCTGGCACAAGTTGTCTGTTTCTATGATGCCCCTTTGGAAGATGCTTGTGTCGGCTGGAGAGTCGATTATGCTGGCCAGTTCGCAGTCATCTGCATATTTGGTCAGCCACAGTCCGTCCGTGTTGGCCTGTACCTCCAATAAATATATACCAAACAAGAGAGGTCCCAGGACTGAGCCTTGTGGGACACAACTCGTAACTGGTTTGGAGTCTGGCATGGCTCCAGCAATTCTAACCATGTGGGTTCTGTCCTTGAGCCACTGTGCAATCCATCTAGTGACATAGGGGCGTATATGTAAGCCGGTGAGCTTCTCTAGAATGCCCAAGTGGGGTATTGTTGTGAAGGCTTTTGCAAGGTCCAGGTAGGCTGTGTGAACCACCTTCCCCTCGTCAATGGCCTTGGTGACTGTTTCAAAGAAATCAACCAGGTTAAACCTGGTAGTGCTGGTGTGCTCTCAGTAACCCTGAACGAGGCATCTGTTACTACACAGATATCGATGTTCTCCATGCCAAGGAGTGTTTTGGGTGCATGCATCTGGAGGTTTAGATTTCTGGCATTGGGTAGCATTACTCTTAGTTTCTCATCCCTTGTGATACCTATGAAGGTGGGTTTGTCATTTGAGCCTTGCCTAACATAGGCACTATGGGGGTAGCAAGAGCCTTTGCCAATATCTGAAAGCCCAGGGGTGACAGGTGCAGGCTGTCCCTAGCGAAGCAGGTAGTTCAACAGAAGATGAATATGTGAAGGTGTAGTGCCTGTGATTAGTTAGCAGTAGCATATATGACTGCTCACGTGGACACATGCCAGGTAAGTCATATGCACCGTGTCACAGGCAATTTACATGTGAACAGGACAAACAGTGACATCCTGTCCAGTGGGACATGGACATACATATAGTACGCTATGCAGATGACACTAGGAGTCCACAGAAGCTCTATAACTATGCATTGCAGGTGTGATCAGTATTCCAGGGTAATTGCAAGCAAACATGCATGCAAACAAAGCTACAGTAAACAGGGCTGCATGTAGTCCATTGTACAACAAACAAGCTGTACAAGTTCCAGTAGGTAACACTGCAAATATGCAGGCACTATGCACATGTACATGGAAATACACAGGTCAGAGGGCTAGGGTCCAGTCTCAGTGCACACAAGTGTACAGACCATGTACTGTCAGGATGTACAATAACTGGATGGAAACCCATGTGCTCATACCTGCAGTAATACACATGTCAAATAACAGACACTGAGCCTTCACTCAGTGGTTCCATACTTAGTAGGATGTATGCTACCTGGCCTGCCACCACAGTATCCCTGACATATATGGGGACTCTCCCTCCTGTGACAGTTAGTTTTGTGTATTGGGGCTGTCTAGCATGATATGAGATGTGAGCATGCAGTGCTAGGGTGCTCCTGTGTGTCCTGTACCAGTTGTGTAGTACTGCACACATATCAACATCCTCAAACATCTGCATTGCAGAGTCCAGTGTGGGCAACATGCCACTTGCAATTTACATGTCCATCATTGCGTATTACTACATTCATTACCTTATTCCCTGTGCTACCTTTGTATGTAGCCTTCTGTTGACATCATTACCACCAGTATGCCAACATGTGCAGATGATACACTATGGTACTTACCATGGGTGTAGACAACAGGACATGACAATCACACACTTACTGCATCAGGCATGCTGTGATATACCCACAATTAATTCAGCACACAGTACTGTTAACAACATGATACTATTACTACACATCTATGTGGTCACCCTGTGCATCAGCAACATGTTAACCTGTACCTGCACAGTTGTTACAGATTGCAGGAGGTGGCACAGTTTCATCATATGCACAGGGTGTGAACTTGGTATGCCTGAGTCAGCCACCGATACCACCAATTGACATGTATGTGTATGTGTGTTGGTGAGGGACAGCAGTAGAAGGTGGGGCAATGTTGATGCAGTGTGTGCGTGTATGCGGTAGCCCTAGGTGTTGTCAATTCGCATGTGTGTATGGATGCACACAGTTCTACCTCATGGCTGCCATATACTGGTGTTTGTGGACAGCCACAGACTGTACCTGCCAGGTCATACAGATCAGTGTCCCTGGCCACGGACACGGTACCTGTGCCTTGCAGGGATGCTACGGACCATATCCAGTGCTAACCCAGACTGGGTACTGTCATCAGAAGCAGGTGTTCATTGACTGGACACAGATCCCCATCGGGCCTGGCCAGAGCCACGTGCACGTGGTCTCCTGGGGCGGTCTGATGACAGCACAGACCCAGCATTGCTGGGGCTGCTGCTGGCACTACGGGGGCGGCCACGGCCCTGTTGTCATCCGCGACGACTGCCAGCTGCTGCTGTTGCTGGCATACGGCCACATCGACGCCTCAACTGCCCACCATCACCCTGGCTAATGGACATGTAGTTGTGGAACCGGTCTAATATGTCCCCACAACGTCTGTCTATGACATCGGTGAAATCACGGATGGCATCCGCAATGTCATGCATACTGTCAGTCATGGCTGTGCGACATGCTGTTAGCTCCCTCAGACCCTGTCTGGTGTACCGTTCCATACGTGACTGTGCCTGCATGACAGCCCGAAACATAGCTGAGGTTGTAAGACCTCTGTGGGCACGTCTGACAGGGGCAGTACGCCCACGGATGCTCCCACGAGAACCCCTGGACATCTGTCTGTGTGGTACCATCTCTGGGCCATGCCCATGGCTGCTGTGTGGGGAGGCATGTGCCACAGATACCACATTACCCTGGTCAATGCCCACTGTATGCTGTCCATCACCTAGGGACATTGGTGACAAAGGGTGTATTGGCAGGATAACTGTGCGCATTGATGGGTTTGACAGCTGTGTACTGTCAATCGGCTGACCAATGGCGGACCCTGGCATACTTTCCTGTGCCATTACACAGATGGCATCATTATCAGTACCCACGGCACCTGATTCAGGTTCCCTGCTACATGACACCAGAGCAGCAACAGAACCTGTGGTAGGGAAACAGGAAACACAGTTTACATTGTCTACACATTACCAGTGATGCACACATGCACACATGCACAGGTGCACACATGCACACATGCACACATGCACAGGTGCACACATGCACACATGCACACATGCACACGTGCACACATGCACACATGCAAACGTGCACAGGTGCACACATGCACACATGCACACGTGCACAGGTGCACACATGCACACATGCACACGTGCACAGGTGCACACATGCACACATGCACACGTGCACACATGCACACATGCACAGGTGCACACATGCACACATGCACACATGCACACATGCACACATGCACAGGTGCATACATGCACACATGCACACATGCACACGTGCACAGGTGCACACATGCACACATGCACACATGCACAGATGCACACAGTTTCACAGAATTGTACAGTACTCAGTATGTGTGATATCAACACACAGACACAGACACACCTACATGCATACAAAGAGCACTACTAAGTGAGCCAAATAGTACTATTACTATCAACACTATTACAGGAATTGTTAATACACACTCACCAGCATGGATAGGCTGCATTGCTGTTATACCAGAGGGTCTTGCAGATGTGAAGAAACTGATGTCAGTGGGCACAACTGTGCCATTGTTACTGAGTATGATACAGGTCAGTAGTACAACAGTCGCCTTTCACAGGTCAGCTGCTAATATTGAGGATATCACACTTGCACATTAAATACTATGGTGATAGCTACAAACCAAGGACACACCTCACACATGCATTAACTACCAGTGTACACAACAGTCAACTGTACATATGGCATATTACCTGCACGTTCACTGTCTTGCTGCTGTGTGGCTCCAGCCTCCATCATAATGCATGTCTGCTGCTGTTGTTGTTGCTGGCGGACTGGATCCACTACACTCATGAGTAGTCCCTCCAGTCTGGTGAGTGGGGGATGTGCAGCCACCCCACCACCTGTGGTGACCTGTTGCCTGTGGATATCCGACGCACGCTGATGGACATGTCTGATTAAATCACTGCAGTGATGTCGTACCTGCTCATATGTCCTATTATGCGTGTCTATGTCATTTACCCGACGGACAAGGTCCTGCCATAGTGCAGCCCTCTCCTGCTGATTCTGGCTGGTGCGGGAAAAGATTATTGCATAATCCCACACCAGGCTCTGGTGTATCTCCTCATCCTCAGCTGTGGAGTAGGTGGGATTCCGCGGGTGGGCCATGTACCTGAGAAAGAAAATAACCTGGTATCAGCAATATATGTCAGCAGAATTTGGCACACATACTACACATGCTACTCGACTGTTATGATACAACATATCTCACATATGTAGCATCTGTCTGTCTATTGGTGGATACACATGTAGATGGCCAGGTATCAGTGCTCAGCCAGCAACTGTGCAACAGTACCCGGCACACTCCATACGACATACTACCAAACCCCAGCAGTCAGAACACTGATTCAGGTCAAGAGCACTTCCTCACTCTGGGGGTTTGTATCTAGGTACTGTATGGCCTACATCATCAACTACTGTGAGCTGACCACACACTGATTGCCCTGGATATACATATCCCACCTCCACCACCAGCACAAACGACTATAGTGCATAACATTACAGATACAAACTTTACACTTTGTAACAGTGACATGGTATCCTTTCAGCCCACTGGGTCAGTGGCAGATACAACCCACAATGCTGACCCCTACACAATTGCTTTCTACAGACATCTCCGAGAATGCATAGATCATGCAATCCCATATATGACCAAGACACTCTCCACAAAGGGACAGCATCCTGTCTGGTGGACCCCAGCCATAGACAGATTGTATTACAGAAGATGGAAGCTACTGCAAGACAGAGCATAATTCCATAAAGGGAGGGCATGTCTGAGCAGCACTAGTAAGGATCTATTTTCCATCATACAAAATCCATGGGCAACTTTGAGAGGGAAATCAAGAGGGACACTACAGATAACCAGAAGGCCTTCTTCAGTTATGTTAGCAACCTGGTCAGGATCCATCCTCTATGCCCATAGTTAGTACACAACAACAAATATTTCACTGACACCACAGATATCGACAACATTGTGGCAGACAGGTTCAGTGCAGGTGTCACCCCGCCCTCTCCCCCAAAATAAGACATAGTTATCCCAGCTGACTGTAACCTCTCTGTCATCACAGATGTCCAGGTGAGAGCCACCCTCAGGAAAGCAGAATACACAACATGAATGGGACCTGATGGTATCCCCAGTTGCATGCTACATAAACTCTGACAGGAGCTAAACACACATATAGAAGTGCTATGTAACACTAGCCTGACTACAGGATATGTACCTGTACACTGGCGCACAGCAGCAGTGGTTCCACTCCACGAAGGAGCCACCTCAACATACCAATACAATACAACACAATACATTACATTACAATACAATACTATACAATATGCTATTGCCCCTGGGACTACAGCAGTGTACTGTTCTGCTACCCTGACCATTGAGACACATGTGGTGTGATGGTACCTGCTGCTGTCACACAGTTGCACAGGGTGACTCATTTGGCATATTACCTATCTGACTAACATTCAGCAGGGTATGTGTGACATGTACTCATGGGTAGTCTTGCTTTTTAACACTGTGTGGTTTATTGCAGGGTATGTCTTATCTGTGGGTAGGAACTCTTACCTCCACATGTGCACTCTATTGCAGTGGCACAGACGACACACAGCAGACATTTAGGTTGTGGATGGTGTGAGGTGTTACTATGGTTGTTGGACATCTGTCATGGGTGTGACTTACATATGTAAATCTGGGAGTGGTAACCTCTATGTGGGTAGCATATGTGTACTCTGTGGTGTTGTCAGTCACTGTGCATTGGTAATGTGTTTGAGTGCATTGCCACAGTGTTGTACATGTCACTGTGTCCTTCTCCATATCTGTAGCTGTCATGTGAGGTCCATACCATGGCATCCATTATGTGGTGTGGAGGGGTACACCGACCTACATGTCCATAGCTGACACACCATGTCCGCTGACACATACCATGTGCAGGTATTCCAGGGATAGTGTGCCACTGTGAATATCATTGGGGCCACTATTGTACACATTTATGACCCTGTTCACCCCTGACACATGCAGTGGTGGGCAGCCAATCACATATTTGGTGGTTACTGGTGTAGGTGATCTGGAATGTGGTATGGTATTCCGGTTTTGACACTGGTGTTCACTCCATGCCTTTGTCACCAGGCACCTGTTGCAATACATCTGTACACATGTGCCTCACTCAGAATTTATATACATCTCTCTCTCTCTCTCTCTCTATATATATATATATATATATATATATATGCTTGCCAATTAGGGTATTTGAGTATGCTGCTGAGCAGGCCCCAGAGACTTTCAGGTTCATCTGTTATGTGCCTCATGGAATGGTACATATCAGTGGGGTACACCCATTAAAATGTCTGGTATGCTGCAGTTGTGACTGTGGGTTAGCATGAGCATATGTATTACTACACTTTTTCTGCCATGCAAGTGATGAATACTTTCAGGACTCCATAGTTACCATTGCATGTGTTACACCTTTCTGTGTACTGTTTGTACATTTCACATCGGGTCTGTGGGGCATCCCTGTAAGTCATTCACTGTTGCTATGTCTAGGCTCTTAACTATTCAAATATGGTGGTGTCAGACCCGTCATGTGTACAGATATTTGCAGGTTGTCCACATTTCTGCCTCATATTTTGGTCAATATCTCATGCACACCTTTTTCTGGCAAGTCACTCTGGGCTCAAGTCAAAATATGGTGACAAACATTCAAGTTTCAGACTGCATACCCTTCCAAACATCCCACAAAGTGCAGACCCTGTTACTCTCTGAACTGTCTGCGTTTGTTGTAACATTATTTGTAATGTGTCCCTGGTTTTGGGCCTTTGCTCCACATATTTTATTACTTGGTCCAGATGTGTTCCTGTAAGAGGTTGTGGGGTATGGGCAGTGCTTATCCTGCTGTGAGTATGTGTGTGGCTTGCAAGGTGCTATAGTGACATTATTACCTACTAGCTTCCAACTAGCATGGCTGTTTCTGTTCACACACTACTATTAAGGAAATCCACTAGTTTTGATAGTAATTCTAAATGGCATGCTTTGTGTACTACACATCTATATTCCCTTTACATTCATTCCTACTATTACATGATATATTTATTTTAGCACAATGTTTTTGTATAAGAGTCATGGCTTAGCGGTAAGTTATGCAGACTACTGTTTCCAAGGTCCTGGGTTCGGGACTCACAGTGAGATTTTATTTTGCTTTTGAACTGAGTACAGGACCTGTCAATCAAAGTGACTAAGGCACTTTTAAGCAGTTGTAACCGGGTTAGTGCTGGTTTGCACGGAGCTCATGCATGCGCACTGGCGGTTAGCTCCGCGCACACAAGCGCACACCCGATTACAACCGCTTAAACGTGCTTACTCTTGCGCACACCCACGCTATTTTCTTTGAAAGAAAAGAAAATGGGGAGACAGGAAAGTGGTGAAAAAGGGGTCACAAAGAGGGTAAGACAGTAGGGAAACAAGCTTGGGATGTGCAGGAGGGATGTAGGTAAGGCCCATAGTTGCCCATTTCTTCATCAGCAACAGCTGTGCATATGTATGTAATTTGGTGTGACATTTGAAACCTTCCACCCCTGAGAGAGGTGTCAGGACAACAATAATACTTGTTGTACAGCCAATTGTAATTGATAGGTTCCATGTCCAGTAGACATGTGTGCGGAATGGGCAGCTATGTATGGGGCGTAATTTTTTTGTGGGTACAGAGTGCCCTTTTTTTTTTTTCAGGTGAGAGTGGTATGTCAGGTGAAGGAAGTCGGTACAGCTGGGGAGGTAGGTTGGGTAGGTAAACAGACAAGACAAACAAGACGCATACAGGGGCAGTGTATGATACGTGTGGGGGGGTTACACAATTGACGGGGATGGAGGTATGGATATCCAGAGCCCATGAGCCCACAGATGGCAACAGTGGAACTGATATCCCCACCCATAGGCAGTTGCCACTGTTCCTTCACTGCCCAGGACGGGGCTGTGCTGGGGGCTGTGTAGGCGGGGCAACAGGCATGCCTGTTAGTTGCGCCACCCGTGCCTCGAGCTGGCGTAGGGGCTCGAGAACAGAGTCCCGAATCTCCCTACGCACCACAGTCCGGACGCTACGGAGGGTGAGTGGTGGTTCTCCTCCGGCCACACTTGCAGAGGGGGGGCGAGCCTCATCCCCTGCAGTGCTTCCACCCGCAGGTGGAACAGGGCCACCGGAGGAGGGTCCGGACTCGGCACTAGTGCCAGGTGCACTCGCCAGCTGAGGTGGGAGAGGTGGGTCCGCTGGAACCCGCCTTCTCTGTCGTACTATGTTTTGCATTATGTCATGACAGTTTGGGTTAGTGACATATAATACCATTCACAATTAGTTGTAACAGCATGCATTAGTATTCCCATTAACTAAACACCCAGATATTCACACCATTGAACAGCATGCATAACACATGCATAATTTGAACAGAAATACACAGTCCAACAACATGCAGGGTTAATTGATGGCAACAGGCCATCAGGTGTGGATGTATGAACAGGGCAGATGCATCAACAGACATGCAAATATATATGACCCAACAGGACAAACGTCCAGGGGTGTTAATTGTGATTGCACATACCATGTTCACATGGAATGGGTTATATGTGGTTATAGGGTGGGGTGAAGAAAGTAATATTAACACCTTCGAATAACAATACATATGCTGTACATTTCTAATAGCTACAGTTATATACACACTACTGTTCTAACTACAGTTTCTTATATGATAACTATTTCAACTTGGTGATAGGACTGTTACTGCAACATCAATATACATTTTATGGTTCTTCATACACATTCATATCTAGCTTTGTTCAGCTACATCATCCTGCTACATTTGCTTTATATAGCTGTAGACAAGTGTGGATGTTTGGTATATCAGACAAACATCCTATCTGCATATTGCAGACTGAGAGCAACATATCCAGATTTTGGGATACACATTCCAGATGCAGCAACACTTTGAACAGATTTTGCTGTTTGGTTTTGAATCTCACATGCATTTCATTCTGTCCTGACTGCAGTATACTTTATTCAGGGGTTATTACTACTGTATTGCTGGATTCATGACACTTTCTCACACTCTCTCACTTGCTTTCATTTTACTATTCAGGATGGTACTTCTAGGCTTTATTGACATGTTTTACCAGTAGTTATTACAATCCTTTCCAGCAGTCTCACTTCTGTCATGTTTCAGTATTTCCACAGGGATATATTTCACACATGTGATTTCATCATCTTCTGCAGCTATACTTTTCAGCCTGCTGCAGGTTGTGTACTATTTTCTTACAGGCAGGGCATTTTTATTTCAGAATATATGTCGGACAGTTTCATGTTTAGGTTAAACTTACAGGCTGACACACACTTTTGTAATCAAGCAATACTTGCATACACTTTCACACTGTTACTTGCAGATTTTATTCCTTACTGACTACACTGCACTCTTTTGCTGACTGTCATACTTTTATATTTCTTTACAGTTACTGGTAGTGGATTACTGACCTGCCTGGTGGCGCAACCGCACCAGCCTATCGCCATAGGCTCTGTGGTTCGCAGAACGGACACCTGCAGCTGTAATATAAATGAAGTAATATTGGAATACACATCTCCATAATATCAGCTAGTTTAATTTCTTACATACATAATTAAATGTTACTTACTCAGTAGTCGGGCGTTGGGTGTTTGCCGGGCCTCCTGGATCCAAAGGTTCAGTTGGTCCTGCTTGCGTCTCTTCAGATCCGCATGGTGGTGACGGACCTGCTCACCAGTGCTTGGAATCCCTGTGGCACTGGTGAGATCATGAGCCAACCGGTCCCACGCCTCAGCCCTGTATGCTCCCCAGAGGACCTGGCCCTGCATGAGTTGGGCCTCATGATTATGGACTAGGAGCCAGACCATGTACCTGGACTCCTCAACACCCCACCTCTGTGCTCGAAAGCGACTACCCTCTCCTACTCCTGTCATTCTGCCTGCAGGTCAGTTCTACAATCATTTATGCTGTGTATTCCCACCTATGGGGCTTATATAGTCCGTTTTTCCCGCACATATCTGTGATTGGCCATTTTGGAATTGTATCAACTTCAGTAAACCTGCATTGTCATGCTCTAGTTTGTATTCATTCCTATATATTAGCTATTATTGCATTTACAGGCACTGCTGTCATGGCTTAGTGGTTCTGTACCTTGACTATGGTGTATAGTATCCTGGGTTCGAACCTGGCCACTGCTTTTTATTTTTCATGACTGTCTAGACAGGCTGAGGGGTGTGTCTGTGTAAAGGCAGTTTTGATACGGCTTGCTCAACATTGCCCATCAGTTAGCTCGTTTGCGCGGTGCACAGCTCTGCGCAAACGGGGTACGCTGGTTTAAGCCTCATTTGGCTATCGGCACGCATATTACGCTCAGCTCAGTTAGGGGCACATAGATTTAGCGTGTTAAACCACTGCTCAGCTACGGGCACTCATTTTGCACCAGTTAAACCACTGCTCATCTACGGGCAGATGCACTCACCCTGTTAAACTGTAGCTCATCTATGGGCACATCTGGCATTTTTTATTCTTTTGTTACCTCACATTTCTTCAATATAAATGGGCTATTTCATTACATTTTACATATATTGGGGTTTTATGTGTACATATTTGTCAGGGACTTGTTTCCTGCTTATTTTGAAAAAAAAAATTGGTGTTGTGGGGGCTCTAACCATGAATGCCTGCTCTTCAGCCAACATCTCTACCGCTACGCTATTGCTTCCTGGCTTACTTTGCATATTTAGTTCTTATATGCTTTCCCACTGATTGCTAACTGTGGCTGCGCTTACGGCACGCCACATAACGCCAAGCACTCACGGTTAAACATCTTTACAATTTAAAAAAATATATATAACATGTTCATTTATATATATTTTATGTTCATAGTCTGTGGGGGCATGTGTTGTGTTGTGTTTATTCACATTTCCGTGGACTCTGTTGTGGGTGTTTTCTTTGGGCACTTTTACACTTCTGGGGGCGTGTCCGCTTGCAGGGCTCAGCCTACAGACACGCCCCTACTGTCTTACATGGACCGTGTTAGACTTAGGTGTGATTCAGCATGCTCTCATGAATATGCAAAGCATGCTGACATCACTCCGTTTAACTGCAGCCTCTGTGTAAGAGTTATAACTCTTACACGGAGGCTTCGTGAATCCTGGGGAGTGTCTTTTCAATGAAAGTAAAAGACTTAATAGCATAATTGAATAATTGCACTGAAACCTAGT
Organism: Protopterus annectens; assembly: GCF_019279795.1. Classification (NCBI taxonomy): domain Eukaryota; kingdom Metazoa; phylum Chordata; order Ceratodontiformes; family Protopteridae; genus Protopterus; species Protopterus annectens. The sequence continues at coordinate 819,664,372 of NC_056731.1, read as the reverse complement.
ATAAATTAGTTGTAAATCCATTGGTTTGTTGTCTGAAGAAGGGGAGGCACTGACCTCGCCGAAAGTGCTAATAAAATTGGAGTTTTGAATATTGTTTGAGTTAAGCTCAGTTTTTCGCCCACTTTTTTTGTATCTTAATATTTTCCAGTATGTATAGAAAGGTGTAGTGAGAATCTTGGGGCATGGTGGGAGATCTGTAACTAGCTACAATTTGGATTGCAGTCTTACCTAGTGTTAGTTGCACATGGAGAATTTCAGATGCATTGTGTTGGGCAACTAGCCTGGAGGTGTGAATATCCTTGGTGAATATGGACACTCCTCCACCTTTAGTGTTTCGGTCTTGGTTTGGTGGCCGAAAAGTGAGGTAAGAGTTGTAGCCTGGTATTGCAGGGGTGCTCTCTGGAGGCTTGAGCCAGGTCTCAGTTACTGCACAGATATTGATGTTCTCCATTTATAGGAGTGCCTCGAGAGAGTGCATTTTGAGGTTTAGATTTCTAGCATTGAGTAGCATTACCTTCAGATTTTGCATGCTTGTATCTGTTACGGTGATGGTTTTGTCCTTTGAACCTTGCCTAAAAAAGGCACTATAGGAGTGGTAAGAGTTTTAGCCAGTAACTTGAATAGCAGGAGTGACAGGTACAGACCATGTCTGGCAAAGCATCATGGTGTGTCGATCATGTTGTCCCAGGCAGACAGATACTGTATCCCCTTTGAATGACACCAGAAGCTTAGCCAATTGCTGAAGTCAGTCATTTTGTCCTAAAACTATGGCATCATTCTGGGCAAAGGCAGGACGCTACTCAGGGCTATGGTCATACCTGCCTGGGCCACATGATCCGAAAGCTCTACCATGTCTCTTTTCATGTAGTTTTGAAGAGCAGACTTTTTGGCACTTGGAATAGTTCAACCATAGCCCCATGGTGCTGCACGATGCAACAAAATGTGCAAACACATACATTTTTAAGCCAGAAAGTTTAAAGTGATAGAAATAAGCCCAAAATGGCTAATAAAATTGCAATTTCAGAGCTGAAAACCACTCCTTTTGTGTTAGATAGGCAGTACAATGCTCACCACTCCCACTGGTAAGCAGTAGGACTTCCCTCTACCACAGCAAGATACTCTAAACACAGAAAATAAAGTCCTGAAACCAGCAAAGCCTGGGATCTGGACTATACTAGCTAGGAAAGGTGTTAAACAAGCAAACAAGATAGTATTTTTTTTCTTGGTTAAAACAGGCTAAACAATGCAATAATACAGTAAATAAACACAGAAAAGGCTAATGCACTTGAGTGTGTAGCCCTAAACAGTAAATGCAATTAAAACTCTGCAAAATTAGTAATTTAGAACTTTTTAAATGAAGCAAGGCAAGTGCACAACTGAAAAACAATTTAAGAGGCAGTAATACAGTAGAATAAGTAGCTAGTCTACATATACAGAAAAGTCTACACATATAGAAAAGCAGCTAAAACAACACTAAAACAATTCAGATGCAGTACAACCTAGAGCACTTGAGTTGTAGCAATATTAAGGCAAATACAGTTTTAATAAATGCACTAAAATATACTCTATATTTCCAAAATGTTTGAGAAGCACAGTCAGAACACAAGGAGATTCAGGCATTTTTTTTTTAAGACCGGGAGAAAGGAGGAACAGAAGAAAAGAAACTAAGTGGGTTGGCCTTCTCAGATGTTCTCTCTATATTAGGTAGAATTAGCTAATGACACTAGACTGGGAGAAGTGTCCAAGATCAAATTTAGAGTAGGGGTAGGCAACTGCAAGGTCAGCAGGTATAAACACAAGATGCTAATAGGAAGGGAGGGTGGGAAGTTATTTTAGGCAGAAAACACTACAGAAATGTTTATCACAGCAGAAAAACAGCAGTGAACCAATAGCTATGAAATACAGTACAAGTATGCAGTATGAATTAAAATTGCTATAAATATCTAGAATAAGCAATAACTACTAAAAATAAGTAAAAAAAGCAGGCTACTTATTGCTACATATCACAGATCAGGTGTTCCTCCTCAGATAACTCTGTGTGTAATGGCTGAAATATTCAAGTTAACTTCTTAAGTAACAGAAAGTTGAAACCTGAAACAACTTTTTAAAAAGCTCAAAAGAACCATTGAGGTGTTTTCTCCAAACCGTAGACCTAGCAACCCAACTAGACAATGACAATAAACACTAAACTCTCACTGAAGTGGAGGATGGTCTTTGCTAACTGAGATGGCCTGGGCAATGAGCTCAGAAAACAGCCTCTGACAAACAACTAGACCACAAACACAATCAGGAATATGGAGAATATTACAGCTACTACCCAAACTATTTTAGGCAGAACACACTACAGAAATGTTTATCACAAACACAATCAGGAATTTGGACAATATTACAGCTACGACCTAAACTATTTTAGGCAGAAAATACTACAATGCTAGAAATGTATGAATTCCTCTAAGTCATCTGCATTTGACTTTGGTGGTCTATACTCTCCAGCAATTGTTATATGTTCCAGAGTTATCTTCATTGTCATAGGTACAAAGTCTATATACTGGTGTTATCAATGAACATGTAATAATCACAGGTCTCATAACTAGCTTTAATCTCTATCATAACACCTCCACCTGATTATTTTAGAATGCCTGTTACAGTAAAAACATTTATACCCTGACAGAACTGGTTTCCAGTCATTGTTCTTTAACCATGTTTCATAAACAATTACAATACCAGTCTCACGGAAACGTAGCAAATTTCCAGTAAAAAACGTTATTATTATAGTACTAGCAACAATTAGAGATGCATCAAATGTTGTTTACAATAACAACTGTTATAATGCAATTTCAGAGAATACAAAACATAGTATCAGTATAATAAAGTTTGTACTGATATTCACAAACATTACATTTACAAACCTTGTACTGAGACCTTACAGATAGAAGAGTGTGGGACTTTACAGATATAAAAGGGGTGTATAAGATAGGTAGGAGTAATGTAAGAAATAAAAGATGGTGAGTTATTAGAGGAGGTGAGCACATTTGAGTGTTAACAGAGAAGTAATGATATAATTGCAATCTGGTTGTGTTAATTAGAAGTAGATATAAAGGTTTAAGAAGTCAAAGTGAGGTATTAGAAGGGATAAGCAGGTTAAGTGATTTAATATTCTAAAGGGAGGTATAAGAAAGGTGATAAAGGGTATTAGAGAGCTATGTCCCAGTATATTTCATTAGCAATCACCATTTTCTCACCAAATTTTTCTGAATCTGCCAACTCATTACAATCCCAAAATATATGTTCCCAGTTATAGCTTTCTTCCTCATCACACCTCCAACATTTGTTGTCTATCAGAGGAAAATTTCTTTGAAGTCTGTTTGGGTAAAAAAAATACCTATGCAAACACTTCCAAGCAAAGGTCCTAAACCTTCTTGACTTTGTCTCATGCTTGGAAGCCATACATATGCCCTCACATTGTTTTCTTGTAAAGTGATTTTTTACCTCTTCTGATTGAAATCTACAACTATCTTAGGACTATCTCATTTTGACTTATAAGGCTACTAAGGAGCCTGTTCTGAGTGACCTCCTTCATATTCACAAATCAGTGAACACTATAAATATTGTTGACATTAATGAATCTTGTTTCACACAGACATAACCCTCTCTAGAAATAAACCGTGAAACCATGGCATTGCCATGCAATGTTGACAAGATTAATGGTGTTTGCCACATCAACGCTGACATTATGAGGTAGAGAAAGTAGAGCACATAGCTATGTAATTCAGATATATTACACTTAGAGACACTATACCCATGTTCTCACACTTGTCCTATGTCCTTTCATAGTAGACATCTTGCTGAATGTGATACTTTTTAAAAGTTTTGCTAGTGAAGCATGTCACACTACAAATGTCTTCAAGACAAGAGTGTGATCTACCCATTACTTTCTGACTTTGCTCACTTTTGCTGCATTTATAATATGATTGTCTTACATTTTGTACTGGTTTTGACTTTTTTTTTGTCTGAATGTTTAAATTGTATAAAACTTTGTATGACTTACAAGCACTTTTTCCCTGGAGGCACAGTTATCTTCTAATAATATGTTAATATAGGTAGTATAAAGATTATCTTCAAAGTCAGTAACTCTAATAAGAAACTTTACTGTAAGCCTACTCTCTCTGCTAGACCCTCTGTAATTCCCATTAGGAGGAGTATTAAAGTCTTAAATAGATGTGCACCACTAAAAATGAGTCACACCTGCAAGATATTAGCTAGCCACTGCTCTGAATACTCAATATGGAAGAACTAGAGCATGTGCATGCCTTAGTGTAAGACATTACACCTTGTTTACCTGCCCACCACCTTGAGCAGATCAAGTTATTTAGGAATGATAGTGAGCTGACACCTGTTTTACATATTCCATATGTTTAAAGAGATTAATTTACATAACATAAACACAACCTGGGGCTAAGGAGCTTCCATCATACTGAGGAAACTGCTTGGATTCCAAAAGTTCTTCATTTCCAAAATGCTGATGTCGGACTGTTGCTTAGACTAGCAACATTTATGTTCTTTTGGAAAAATTGTCTTTCAATTTCTGTCAAGGTGTGTTATGGTCTTAAAAAGTACTACTTACAGTATAATTTTAGTATGTTTTTTAGCAAAATGAGTGTCTCCACATTTCACATTTGTGTTTGTAATGAACGTATAACACTTGCTATTGCAATGATCCTGTAATTCTATTTAATGGGTTTCTGGAAACATTTGTCTGAGGATGTTAACACATTTCTAACTTGGGAAGCTTGTGTGTATTAACATGACATTTTTTGAAGTTGTTCATTGCTAATGGCAGAGCTGGATCATGGTCAAATGGGGCCCTAGGTAGGATAATGGATAAGGCCATCACACACGCACACACACACACACACACACACACACACACACACACACACACACACACACACACACACACACACAAACTGACAGGCATTTCAGTGTCCCACTATTCGGCTATTTCTCCCCAGTCACCATCAACACGTCAAACCTCTCAGTGTGCATATTGTCTTTTACTTTACTTCTTCAATGATCACTGATGTTTGGATTTAACTTAAAACTTTTATTTCAAATTTTGTAGCAGAAACACTAATAGACATTTGCTAAGCAAATCAATACATTCTTACAATGAAAACAGACCTAACATTAAAACTTATCTAGCATTGAAACTTACATTCTTTGAAAGAGCATTGAAATCCACATTCAAAAAATGCATCTGGCCAGTGGTGGATAAAGTTTACCTTTGGGCTGTT
>NC_056731.1:819601578-819656578 GCF_019279795.1 Protopterus annectens | reverse complement strand
GTAAATGCAGGGTTGTTATGGCAATGCTGAAACTTTCACAAATTTCAAAAGCTAGGGGAAGGAGTGTGCACATGCTTGCTGGTTAAGGATAGAGTAAAGTATAGACAGGGAGATAGCTTTAGTGTTGTGCAGGTATTTCCAGGTTAAAATAAGGGTTTTGTAACGGGCTAGATTTAGTGTTGTGTGTTTGTTTTTGTGTATCAGAGATGTCTTATGCAATGGCAGTGTTATGAAAAGGGTTTTTCTATGGTAAGGGGCAGGGTTAGGGTTAGCACGCATTAAGTTAGATGGTGCAAGGCAGAACATGATACTTAAAGTCTAGTCACTGCAGCAAAGAAACTGCTCCACTGTATGTCATATTGATCTGTCCCAATGCTTTACAGCATTCTTTAGGCTTTGGCTTTCACAATCTAGATCATCCTGAGAAATAGAAGATATTGTTCAGAAGAAAAATTAAGAGGTTGGAAAGCATGATCTAGTCTATAAGACTAACATTTATTTCTTTACCCAGTAGTATACAGACTTACAACAGGGTGGCTGCAAACTTGTTTACAAGGGAATGACAGGACTAGTCCTGCCTAAAAACAGTAGCTGGAGGAGCTAAGGCACACTTATGTATGGCAATCATGCTGAAGAGGAACATCAGTAATGGAAAATGACACAGATTCATCATAATGTGTCTATTCATCTATGGAAGGAACTTTCATGGTAGAGTAAAACAAAGTACCCTAACTGTAACATCAAGAATAAGCTGTGTGACAGAAAGAGATACTGCCAGCCCACCTAGCTGGAATTTTGTAAATAATTATATGTCATTGGTGAATATCAAAATGAATTATACAAGATGCTTGTTTTACAAATGTACTAGAACTGTATGTCATGTGTATATCAAACTGCTTGTACAGATGTGTGCATTGAAAAAGTATTTGCAAAGTGTTGTTTCACATGTAACTACAATGTGCCCTTCTGGAAAAGAACAGAAATCTACATGCAGTATTGTAACTGTTTAAATGTATATATTTTAATAGTGGAAAAAGTGATACAGGAGGGTAACCTCAGTCTAGCAAATTTTAGACAAAACAACTTTTAGACAAACAACTGAAATTAAATTACTTTATGGCTATGGTATCTTTCAGTTTTCAATGCAGCAAGATACACACTTTCTGTACTATAAAACTTTCTGTGTTGTCTTTAGGGTGAAGTAATTACTAGTCTTGAAAGCATGAAGGAATGCAACTGTTTTATGACTGCCAGCATCTGCCAGAGATCTGAGGAGAAGCCCTTGTCTGTATATATTTACAGGTGGATGCTATATATTGCCAGCTTCATCAATGGTTGTTTGGCCTGGGAACCAGGAGTCAGATGACAAGAAATGATGTCATTCTGCACGTTATCCCAGCAGTAATATTTCAGATATTAATTTGAGAAGTCTCTTGGTGAGACAGAGTATTCTGTATTCTGTCTTGGACATGACAACAACTAGAAGACCAATTCACCACATCTGCCTTGCTCTATTAGTAAGTTCTTATGTTATAGTAATTCTCTTAGATTACGTCAGGAATATAGCGAAGCTTAGTTTAGATATTTTTCTTTATTTATTTGAGAATGTCCTGCAATGTTGTTTTAAATATTTCCTGTGGTTTTGAACTCTGTCACTGTGAATATATCTACTTATTATTGTCTTGTTTTTTATTTATTATTAAATATATTTAAATCTTTAATTGTGGCTAATCTGTGTAGAGATATTTAAGTTTTGAGTACTTACATATTTATTTGGTGACACTGTGGGCCACTCCTTATAGCCTTGCTCTTGGTCAAACTATCATTTGTGTTAATATTACACAGTAAGATTGGACACCCTTTGTTAAGGGCCTTAAAGTAGCCGATAAGGAGTGACTGGTGGCAGTGATAACTGCCTAGTAGTCTGGGCAGAAGGGGGCATAGCTAGTAAACCTGTGCCAGCCTTTCCCAGGTGTGTGTGTGTGTGTGTGTGTGTGTGTGTGTGTGTGTGTGTGTGTGTGTGTGTGTGTGTGTGTATGAATCAAACCTCAAAATGTGAGTGTGTCAGCTACTTGGGCAGGGACACAAAGCACTAGTTGGACAGAGAGGGTGATAGTGATCTTGGCTTGATCACTTAACTAGTATCTCCACTCTATAGTTGAGCCAGTGGGGAGTCTCAATGGGGATCTGGAGGAAGAGGGAGCAAACAGCCCTGGACTGACTGTGGTCTCTGTGTGATCTTAAGGGAAATTGTAGTTGATGCAGTGAGCTGCATCTGGGAATACTGTGTGTACCTGTTATCTTCCCAGTGAGCACCCCCCACTGATTGCCAGTAGTCAGGATTAAGGCTCCTTGTTTACTGTTCCAGTAGTGGGGTATCATAAGCTTAAGAAATATATATGGGATCTAAAAGAGATCTACATTCAATTTTGGCACCCAAGCTTCAGGGCCACTTAGTAGCAAGATGTCACACCCTATGTACCTTCATGCAGAATCAACTTTCTGGACAGAAATGCATAAGACAATGAAAAGGTGACCCACGACAGCTTGTTAAAAAATCTAGTTTAACAACTGTCTGCTGAAACTTCCATTAATTGCAATGATACTGCAAACCCACTGATGTGCACATTATGTTCTTACCATAGTTTGCATTCAGTTTTAAATGAGTGAAGATATGGCTCTAGTCCAGGGAAATGGTTTGTTCTGAAGTTATGGATTAGAAGTATGGATGACAGATGGTGCATCACCAGAAAGAAAGATGAATGGGAAGAAAACAGAAAGACAGACATTATTCTTATAAGAGACAAATTCATAATATAACATTTTTCTTTTTTAAGGGTTTAAAATTTGTCCACATTCCAGCAATGGAGGAAACAACAGCAGAAGCTGGTTATCCTCTGTATCAGTGAACAGGGAATACAGTTGAGATGGCTTCCTAATTATAGGATTATAGAATAAATGGATGGGTTTCTTTGCTAAATGGGCTGACATTTAAATAATATGCAGCTGTTAAGTGCTCAACATTTTCTTGCTGCAAAGAAGGTCCATCAAGAGAGCGAGTCTACCTTTCATGGATGAAGTTGCAGCTCAGGAGGAATGTCTTCTTGTACTTAAATTCCACATGTGCAGAACATGGAAAGGAAGAAGTATACAAAGGAGGTCTGTGAGATGATGACTCATGCACCGACTCAACAGGTGTGTGCAACTGGATGCAGAGGGAATCATTGTGACAGTCCCCCAGCAAGCAGGCCTCCCTCCAAGCCAGGTGAGGCCCACCAGCCAGTGGACCCTAGGTGACTGCCATGGTTGCCTAATGCTGGATCCAGCTCTGGCTAATGGTGTTGTATATACCTGACATACTTTTTATTCCATTATGAAGTTGTATTATTGCAATTGTGGTTTTTGGGGTAAATGGGTTAATGTACAAGGTCTTGCTTCTTTATTACAGAAATGAGTGCTGTCTACACTTCACAATGTTCATTATATAAAAAAGTTTCAATAGTTGCTATCACAATGATCATAGACTTGTATTAAATACAAAAAATATTTTCTGGAAACATTCCTGAGGATGTTGACATGTCTGAATTGAAATGCTTATTGTAGGTAAAAGTGACATTTGGGAAACTATTTCATTGTTAACTCTGTTCTATATCATGGACATAAGCCACTTTTTTCCTTTTAGGAAGTTATATTTTGACATGGGGGGTCTGGGGGTTTTACAAGTATTGGTTAGATGTCCATAGTCAGATATCATTATTAACATTTTAATGGTAATGCCTGCATAATTATTTTTTTTCTAGCCTGTCTAGATCAGCTTATAAGCACACAGTTCATGTTGAATTGTCTGACAACATTTTTTTTTTACTTCACTACAGGGATACAGAGTCTAAACCAGCTTTGCCAAGGAAACTTGTATTTTCAGATGCTGACAATGAGGTAATAGCTCAGAACTCCTGTCACCATAGCTCACGCATTATCACAAAAAGGTTAGGTGATAGGCTTTTCAGTGAACATATCTTGTAGCAGGTGGTCGATAATGTGAATGCTGTGGGTGACCACGGCCATGACTGCAAGGCTATCAGACATAGAGCCAGTGTCCTAATAAAGAATGTGATTACTAGAGCTAGGACTGATGCACAGGAATAGAGAACTACTAGGGTGGGCATGTTACTGAACCACCACTCACTGAGATGGAAGAATTCCTGTTGACTATAAGGGATAGAGGTCAGTCAGAGGAATTGCCCAATGCCATGAAGGACATAGGGGCAGAAGTGGAAGACAGCCACAGGGTGTCCACTTCTTATGCTCCAGGTATTCCATTTATATATATATATATATATATATAAATATATATATATATCTATATATATATATATATATAGATATATATATATATATATATATATATATATATATATATATATATATATATATGTGCGTGTGTGTGTGTGTGTGTGTGTGTGTGTGTGTGTGTGTGTGTGTGTGTGTATATACACAAAAACACACACACACACACACACACACACACACACACACACACACACACACACACACACACACACACACACACACACACACACACACACACACACACACACATTATAAAATCAGGGTAGGGTTATAGTAGTTGTGTTTAAGAGATCGTCTTCTGTTTAATGCTTATCATACCTCTATCAGTTTCCATTTTGTTTGTCTAGCCACATCTGGCATTGAGGTTCAATGACCATCTGCTCATATTATGGGATGCCTTTTATTTTTCTCCATTTATATACTGATTTTTAAATAATCCTTAGTCAAATGTTTATTTGCATCTATTTTTGCTTTATTCTGCTTTATGTAGCATATTTCTGATCATTTCATCTTGTAGTTCTCTCTTTGTTTTCTGTTTTATTGTCATAATCACAGGTAATGCTGCAATTGGGCCTGTGGTTCTCCTACTGCTTGATGTTGGAGGGTCAATTGCCTCTGACAATGGTGGCTGTGGATGTATGTCTGACACTAAGGGTGTGGTTCCCACATATCCTCTCCAAGTCTGGATATAGTTGATATGCATAGGCATACAAATGACACAGAAACATCCGAGATTAGACAAGCTGAGGGGGACACAATTGATCAGGGTAGTGTGTTTACCCCAGATGAAGAGCTGTTGGAATCTCCCCCTAGCCATTGTGAGGGTGAAGTATTACACAGGGGTATTGGTAGAGATGCCCAGAGGAAGCATGCTTTCAGTGTCAGTAGATGCCATCAAGCATATGTGTAGGGCTGTCATGGAGGCACAGACAAGTTCCATCAGGACTTCAGAAGTGATAGTCAGAGTACTGGGAGACTGAATGAACAATGTGAGTGGGTTCTTGGACCAGATGAATGACAAACTGGATCATGCAGTGTCTGTTATGGAACGTCTGCTGGAGGGGGGTCAGCATCTACATGTCCAAAGAGCTTCTACTTCATCAAATGTTAGCAATGTGGTTGTGGCCATGATATACCTGCTCCTCTAGTAGTGCTACTTCCACTGGTCCATCAGTGATTGAAGTGTCCACACCCAGACATGATGAGCCATGTCATGGTCGTGGACATAGTCATGATGAGAGCTCATCGAGCGGATAGTGGTCATATTCAGACAGCACCCCAACTTCTAGCCAGGGTCATGGAACCAGCAGTGGAACTCCTGGTGGAGGTAGTTCACATGACTGGGGCAGCAATGGTGTACTGAATCCTCTACCATGCATGGCTCCATACCTGTCCAGAAAACCAGGGTGTTGTGCTAGCACAAATGATTAGACTCTGTGCCTGCAGACACACATACAGTACAGCTCACATTGCCCATGCCACTTCACAAAACTGACTTATTTACATCTAGACCTACTGGTTCTGACAGTGCATACTTGCTGGTAACCTCATTTATCACTCACACATATTTATTTGGTGTCAGGCTTGCCCTCCTGTAACTCCCCCCCCCCCCCCAGCCTGTGCAAGTGGTGATGACTGTGCCCTGCCCTTTGTGAATTTATTTGTGATTTGGGTTGCCTATGTCTGATGCAGAGAGTGGATGCCTGCTTTCATCATGGGTTACATACTGAATTGCAATTTTGTTTTATTCTGCTTAAGTTCACCATTATTATTTGCTGTGCTCCTACTTGTTGTATTACTGTTAGTAGTAGTTCAGTCTTATTAATTATGACTTAAGGCTTGCTTTGCACCTTGTGCAGATAATGATGATATATTCCTGTTTTCTGATGGGGTATCTAACTTGGGTGACCTCTATGTCTGATACACAGTAGTGAGCAGGCAAAGTATATGTTTTGGGGCAACCACTTTTTGTTTCCTCTGCTGCACTGCATATTCTCATTTGTGTATGAATTACTTTTGTTTTTTTTTTTGTTTGTTTTTCTAGTTATTATGCATGTATACCTATGCTTTTTCATTTTCCTGTACAGATGGTGGTGATATTGACCTGGCCCATGTGATTTTGCTTTAACATGATCCTGCTTTGGCTTAATGCAAGGGTTGCACGCATATGCAGGGAAAAGCCATTATACAGCTTTTAAAAGCACCACAGTTAGCATAATAAATCTGTACATACCACACTCATGGTACAACCTGACCAGGGGCCTGGCATGGGACTCAACATTGTGAGCCTCTCAGCTGCAGCTGTTGGGAGAGAAACACACCATTATGCATACTAGTTTTGCAGACATTCAGCTTGCATATTGGTAAAACAGAGGAAAACATGTGTACATATTTTTGGGACAGTCCCAGCTCTAGCATCTTAGACCCAGGTGTCCAAGATTCCTCTCTTTTTCCTCTCCAAGTCTTCATAATGGTGACGACATTGCTCACCTGTGTGGGGATACTAGTAACACTGGTGAGATCCCTGGCTAACTGGTCCCAGGCCTCCGCCTTACACTCTGAGCCCTGGAAACCACGCTGCAGCAGTGTGGGTTCATCTTTTTTTTACCAGGAGCTCAACAAAGACCCTAGATTCTTGAACACCCCATCTCTGTGTCTGAAAGTATGCACCTTTACTAGCACCACCAGCCATATCACCAGTTGATCAGACTCCAAAGACTGTTGCAGAATTCTCACCAATTGTGCCTAATATAGGCTGTTTTCCTGACCTTACACATCACTGAGCAACATTCAAAAAAGTTCTGCATTGCTTAGCAATGTGCAAACCAGCTAAGCACAGCTAAGCAGTTTGAAAACTCACACAACCGGGGGTTTAGCTGAGCTTAGCACCATGCAAACAAAAGTATATATTAGCATGTTTAAGCAGTGCTCAGCCCAGTGCAGCTGTGCCATATTTCACAAATTTGTTTTTAAAATTAAACATATATAATAAATTAATTTATAGACATCTTATCATTCCTACTGACTCGAACCCAGGACCTAACATTAGGCTGTATCTCTATCCATTTAGCTACTTGGATATTATGAAAACTTGTATACCTTCACATATACTACTGGGCTATCTGTTAGCATTGCTAAGTACCACACCATGATGCACAAACATGCTTAAATAAACCCAGACATAAATAATTAATTATATTCGGTTTCTATTTTTAGATGTCTAGCAACTGTTGGCTATGTATGTATGAGCACTGCTCAGCTTTGCAATGCTCCATGCTGTGCTGCACAAACAGGAATAAAAAAAAAAAAAAAAAAAAAGAAAAAAATATTTAAAATTATAAAAATGCATAATTATAATAATTAATGACATCTGGTTTCTATTTTAGATGTCTGGCAGGGGTCAGCTGTCTATATGTGAGCACAGCTTGGCACTGCTGCACTCTGTGTCATGCAAAATGGAAAAAAGAAAAAGAATTAAAATAAAATATTACAATTTGACCCAATTCACAGCATTTCAACAGTAGTGGGGAGTAGTGCTCAGAGCAGAAAATGAAAAAGCATAGGTATACATTCACAACTACGGGTAGCCTCTACACTTCTACCTACACTGATTCAATAACCCTGTATTAATATGCATGGTATGCTTGCCGAGGGGGAACCATGGCCGTGTACACAGATACATTCCATGTAGGCTCTACATAGTGCCTACACAGATTTATTAAATACTGAGGATTATCATTTATGTATACATTCCTTTTGTGGTTTCATACATAATCTTGAACTACAAAAATATCTAATTCCCATTCAGAAACAAGTAATTTTCTTTTTGATTTTTCTAGCACCAAATTTGAAATGCCTGTGAATATAAATCAGCATAAATAAGAATGTGCTTATTTGTTCTTCTTTGTGATGCCATATGAAAAAACATAATTAATAAATTATTTGGATACAATAATTGATTTATTTAAATTATAACATTGTAACATGTATGATCTGTTTCCAACTTAAGATGCGTAGAAATGTGTGATGAGACCAAACAGTCCGTGATGCTTTACTGTCAATTTGCTAACTTCATTCAACAAAAATATAATTCTTTGTCAGCAGTAATTCTATAAAACCTAACATATTGTTTGCTTCACTGTTAGTTACCTTTCTTTGTATTAACTCTGTCATTCAAGAAACATAAGTCCTTCCTGACCAAGAATAATAGTAAACAAAGATCTGACATACATTTCAGCAATCTCAGTCAGCTGCCATTTTTGACATGTTGACGCTATTAAGAAACTGTAGAAAGTCAAAAACCTCTTTTTCCTATTATGCAGTGACATAGAATTTAAAATGTCTTTCAACTGTACTTTCACCAAAAACAGAAAAAGGGATTCAGTCTAATATTATCCTCAGATATTCTAAGTTGCATGGGACTTGTCATTATATAAGCTCCTAGATCTGATAGCAAATGTTGTGATTCACTGATCTTCAAGAAGCTTTAGTGATACAATCCTAAACCTAATTTTCTAGTGACCAAAACTCATCTATAGATTTCTTAGAATTGTATGAAGATGTGCACTGTGAAGCCAGGAGAGGTAGGTTATTGCATAATATATGCAGATTTCACAAACTGATTGCTGTTTTTCCACTCATTATACTCAATTTAAAACAAAACTAAGCCTGGTGTTAGCTCCATAGACTTAGCATTCTAATGACATTGTTTAAAAAAATAAAAGGGATCAACATCGCTCTGAGCAGATACAGATCACTGTGTCCATGAGTCTGAATACATTTACCTATAGACGTGTGTGTGTGTGTGTGTGTGTGTGTGTGTGTGTGTGTGTGTGTGTGTGTGTGTGTGTGTATGCATGTGTATGCACATGTCTGTGTCTGTGTGTTTGTGTCTCTAGCAGGATGCCTTTACTAATGCGGTGCATGGACCACTAGGGGCAGCATTAGTACACTCAAGTATGACACTATAATGTTCATCATTATTTTCATGTTATGATCTATTATTTAGAAATCCATTCAAAAATTATTCACTTTTTGGTGTAACAGTTTCATACATATTCAATTTCCTAATATAAATATGTTTATTACAACATAATGGAAACATTTTCAAATAAATGTTGCATACAAGTAATCAAAATTATAAAGATGTTTCATTACTCATTCTACTAGATTCATTTTGGCCAGTTTTGGCTAAATATTCTGGCTTGTTTAGGATTTTTATCCTAGCCCCTCTCCATACACTCACAAATCTGAGTGTACAAATGTGTGCATGCAAAAACACACACACACTCTATCTATTACCTAGTGTCGAGGGACTTGAACCTCAGCACAGAAATAAATAGGACATGCTGGAGGGACAGATTCATAACCCAGAGGCTCCCTTCGCTCTGGAATAGAATCCCAGTCCATGTTAGGCAGAGCACCTCACTGACTCTCTTCAAGAGGAATCTTGATGAGTGGATGGGAGATCGTAGGTTTACCCCGGGGATTACTTCTGTATCACTACTAGACAGAGGCACAGTAAACTAACCTTAAAAAGGGCACAGCAAACTCAAATCAAAGGGTGGTGAAAGCCAAACGCACTCGGGCTAGGCTTATAAATGCCTCAGGGCAGATAGCCTAGTATGAACCTATGAACTTATGAACACAGCAAGAAGCGATAGTGAAGACAAAAGGCAATAACAAGGTATAACTTTGTGTAAAATAATATAATGGTTGATGCAGTTAAAGAGATATATATGGACATATGTTAGCTATGTAGGTGATGCCACGGTCATCTTTGGATGGAATAGCTACTCTGTCATTGACATGAGACACCATGACTTTGGAATATTTTATTTTTATTTTACATTTGTTAACCGGGGGTGTCTGACTGAGCCAAAAAGGCCCTTTTTCAGCACAGGCCCGGGGAGAAAATCTCCACACAGAAAAATAATTAAAGACATATTTAAATATTTAGACATGATCAGTATACACACAAATTATAATGGACATGTTTTTACAGTGGTATGCAGCACATCAACAGTTACAGTGGAGAGAAGAAACAAGAAAACAATTTAAAAATAAAGGTAATTAATAGTTTTGTGGTGTACAGCTGAAATTTGGAACATAGGTAGAATACATACATAATACATAGATACAGTACATACAGTGCACAATAGCCAATGTTTGTGCGTAAGAGTGAAAACTGTTATCAAGTATGTGTACCTTATCCACTTTCACTAGTCTGGGGAGCAGTCATTGCACTGCCAACTTTGCTTGAGATGTTGCCTAATAAGGTTTTTAAAGGAGGCTATGGACGATGTGTTTTGTATGCTAGTAGGGAGAGAGTTCCACTTTTTTAGCCACTAAACTACTATATAGTGTGTCTCCAAAGCTATTATAGCTGTTGGTGACTTCTAGTAGTAGTTTGCTTGATGATCTAAAAGGCCTTTTGGCTGAGTGATGTTGTATTAGGTTTTTGAGGGCAGGACACTTATTGGGGAGGTAATAGATAGAATGACAAATGCAGAGCTGATTGTAGGTTAGGGGTTTGGGCAGTTCAAGCCGGTGGAGCAGGCTCAACACAGTACAGTGTTGAGTTCTATATGAGCAATTCGCAGCAAACTGGGCAATTCTGTTATAGCAGGCTTCCATTTTGCTCAAGTTCAGTTTGTTTGAGATTAGTCAGAATGGGAGATGCATAGAGTAGGGTGGATAGAAGCTGGGAGCAAGCAATGGCTGATCTTGTGTTGTTGGTAAGAAATGGTTTGATACTGTAGAGTGATTCCAGTTTGGCATGTACTTTTTTAATAGTTAAGTTGCAATGACTATCAAATTTTAGGTGGGAGTCTATGGTTATTCCCAATAGCTTAGCCTGTGCCACTGGAGCTATTGGAGTAGCATTTTTTTGTAGATAGTGAATTGATTGTTATCAGTGTTTTTGTTAGAACTGGTTATAATCATAAGCTGAGTTTTCTTTGGATTAAGGATAAGTTGGGCTTTGGTAAGGTAGTTTTCAATGTCAGAGAATGCTAGTTGAGTTGTTTGCAGGAGGGTAGGATTATTTTATGCAGCACAGATTAAGGTAGTATCGTCTGCATATTGAATGATAGATACATGCTATGTGGAGATATGTAGGTCATTTGTGAAGAGTGTGAACAGTAGTGGTCCTAAGATAGAACCCTGTGGGACTCCTATAGTTAAGGGCAGCTGAGGAGAAAGAGAATTTTCCCATTTCACAGCCTGGTACCTGTTAGTTAAGTAGCTTTGTAACCAGGTAAGAGTAGAATTTGACAGGTGATATTGGTTTAGTTTGTTTAGCAGGATTTGGTGTGAGACTGTGTCAAATGCTTTGGACATATCCATAAAAAATGTTGACACCTGCAGGCATTAGTTTTTGAGACAGTTTATTGTGTCTGTGAAGCAGAGGACTGTAGTGGTACTATGGGTAGATCTGAAACCATGTTGAGTAGGTGACAGGATGTTGTTGTCTAGGAGATATTTTGGCACCTCGGTATGGATGCATTTTTGTAGGATTTTGGCCGGGGGGAGACTATAGCAATGGGTCTATAGTTATTAAGTTCAGTGGAGATCCCACCTTTGTGTATGGGTGTAACATAGGATATTTTCCAAAGTCTGGCCACATAGTTTTCAACAATTGATATGTTTATGAGACTGGAGATTGGGATAGCAATAGCAACTGCTACTGAGTTTCAAGAAATAGCTGGGGAGTAGGTCAGCTGCTGTTGATGAGGTTTTTAGTTTGGAGAGCATGCTTTTGACTGAGGTGGTGGAAACTGTTTTGAGGGTAAAACTTGTATTGGTATTATTTGTGTAGGGGGGGTAGTGAGGTTGGAACTGTCCTGTGATACTAAGGAAAGAATTGAGTTCACAAAGTGGGAGCTGAATTGTATTTCGATGGGAACTTTAGTGTCAGGGGAGGTTGGTTTGTGGGTAGCCTTTTGAGTGGGTTTTTGTAGCTGGTTTACATTTTTCCAAAATGTTTGAGGTTGTGCTGGTATCTAGTTTGTAATGTCGTGTAGTAGGATCTTTTGTCCAGCCCAATGCATTTTTTGCACGATTGCACAGTTCTTGGTCCCTAGTAAGGCTTTGTGTTTCTTTGTTTTTTTGATAGTAATGCCAGGCAGTGTCTCCGGACTTAAGGATTTGTTTGGTTTCTTTACTGAGCCAGGGGGTTGTAGATGTTCTAACCTTGATTTTGCGCAATGGAGCAAGAGTGTCTAGGGGTTGTAGAAATGTTTTGTTGAAATATGGTACAACCTGGTCAAGTCGGAGGGGTTTTTAGTGGGGGTCCAGTCACAGTTATAGAGTACAGTATTGAGGACCTCAGGAGAGAATTTTTTTGTGTTTCTAGTGGACTTATAGTTTGTGGTTTTGCATAGGCTTGCTCTACTACGTATAAGGTATATTATGTTGTGGTCACTTAAGGTATCTAGGAGAATGCCTGTGTGGGGGTACAATGTGGGGTTGTTTGTTAGGACCCAGTCAAGGATGGATTCCCTTTTAGATTTTTTTATCACATCTAGTTGGAATTTGGACTAGCTGCTGATAGCCATGGAGATTTATTAGATTACTTGGTGGTTCTGATATACAGGTGAACCAATCTAGGTTGAAATCCCCCAGAATAAGGGTTTCTTCTGAGTATGTGGAAGAACACCAGACTAAGAATATATAGTGCATTCTGCAGCCTATGCAATCATACATCCACATATTGATATAATTTAAATCTTGCAAGTGTCTGCATTTGTAGTACATAAACTGCCAAAGAGTAGTATATTATACCTGCAAATTGTGAGGTACTAAACAACACCTTATTGTATTTGCATATGTATTTTTAGCTCTTTAGTTCAAGACACAAGGCAACATGCAACACCTGCATGCAAATATGTGTGCTATACCCTGCTTTCCCAAGAATAATGATTTACAGTGCCATGTATGTAGATTATAATACATGCAAATACATTTCATATCTACAAACAAACATCAGTAAACTCCCATTATCTCCAATTTGTGTAATGAAAATAAAACAAAAAAAGACCCACCATGTATTTCCACCAGCACAACATCCTTGTGTTTTCTAATTCATTGTATATATAATAAGAGATCCAGTATTTGAAATGCGACTAGCTTTATATATGATACTTAGGGAGGCTGATGAAATCTGCTAATGAAATGCCTTCCTATACCATGTTGCTGTTTATAGAAAAGTCTGCCTTTAGAAAAACATTTCTCCCATGTGGTGTGTTAAAAGAATGGTGCAAATTCAATAAAGCTTATACAGTCATTTTGTCTGTGTGCTCATTACAATGCAGTGTGAACACAGGCACAATGAGTTTTAGATTCAGTAAACTCCGTGTAGTGGCACACAATCACATGCACTCATGTGTAATACCATAAACTTTAGTGGAATGAAAATGTCAGCTTAAGTAGCTATAATTTATGCTAGTAAAGCAAAAAAGCACAGTGGAGCAATTCAACAACCTCAAACACAATGTGTTGACTCCGTATCCATGTTGTTAGTTCCATGTACAGTAGTCTTCAAGAAGGCAAGGGCATGTAAAAGTCCAGAAATATGGACAGAATGCCCATGAAAAGGTAACAACACACCTATAATGGACGAAGTATATACTGTGGATGTCCAAAAGCATCAGGGAGGTGTGCCAGATTGGTATAGCTTTAAATAATTTTTTTACCTCATATTTGTGCAGTGTGCCACTTGCCGCAAAAGGTTTTAAATATGAATACCAGAAACGTGTAAAAGAGTAAAATGTAGTGTCATATTAGGTAAAGTAATATCCTGCCTTGTGTCTTTAAATTTATGCTTCTGCACTGTTGCCCAGGTTACACAGCTACTAACCATGCAGATTTCAGGCTGTCAGCACAGTTATTATGCAAATGAGTGCAAAAATCAATGGATTTGTTGAATCATAAAAAGCAGGAACTGTGTATGGATGTTCACTTCGTGTAAGCTACAACACGGTGTTTATGTTTCCAATGGATGTCGATGACATCTGGGGGTGCATCAGGTCAATTTTTTGGGGGGGTGTATTGCACATGTTTGCACAGTGTGCCACTTGCCAAAAATGGTTTTGGCAATGCATAGCTTTTTTGAGTGACCAGACCACCACATATCAGACATGAGCTAGGCATCCAAAAATAGAAACCAGATGCATTCAGTTAATGTTTTTGAGCATTGCTGGGCATTGCATAAACCCAGTAAGTGGGGCTGTACTCTGCTAATAGCCTCCAGTTATGGGAATTTGTATTGCTACTCCTGTGGTGACAAGTATTAGGTTTTGGACTGAAGTGCAGATTGTCCTTGGATCAAGTATGGAGTATCGCAACTTTTCTCATACTGTTCTGACATTGCAGCGTATACAAATGAAGTGTAACTTGCAGTAATTAGTATTTTTTGTACATTTCATTACAACAGGGATGAAGATATAACATTTTACATGGTTTACCTTAATTGTGCACAGCTGTGTTATGCTGCGCACCATTGCACACAGTGCACTATTATGCACTGAAGCAAGACCTTTAAATCATGTTAATTATATTCTAAGCAGGTGAATTCCATCTTAATTAGCCAATCCCACATGGTGGACCTATGCAAGAAATGTATGATGTATGTATACAGCTTGCATCCAGATTTCCACTTGATACTTCAAAACCACTGGAGTAGAGACGTGAAAATTTTAACTGAGATAGTGCTAGGGGGTGTTGTAACTATTCTACATCTGCATGTGCTAGAGGCTGAAGTCAATGCTGCTGATGCTGATGACAATAGGCTTAGGCAGAGTAGGAGAAGAGTGTTCAATCCTAGGTCATAGGGTGGACAGGAATATATTACATGAACTTTGTACGTTCTGCCACCCTCTACTCACAGCCAGAGCCAACTGAGGGGAACCCATCCCAGTGGAAACTAAGGTATGTGCAACCCTTAGGATATTAGCTACAGGTACTTTTCAAAGACCAACTGGGGACATGATTGGGGTGTTACAGATATCTGCATCCAGTATACCCCACCAGTTCCTGGATGCTATGCTCCTACATGACAGTGTATAATTTCCCCTTTCCCCCGAGGAGAGGGCCAGCAATATGTAATGGTTTTACCATGTAGCGCACTACCGTGAAGCACTAGGTACCAAAGACTGCACTCCTGTACATATCAAGGCACCACATGGTGAGCAGGGTGCAATCTACATTAACAGCAATGGATACCACTCCATCAATTGCCAAGTCATGTGCCCAGGGGATTATCTTTAATATGTGTGCTAGCAACTCTGGCAGTTATCATGACTCCCATATCTAGTGCACATCACAGATGTACCAGATGTTTGCTAATGGGGACATCCCACAAGACCATTTACTGGGGGGTGCTGGCTATGCCCTAGATTCATGGATGATGACACCCATCATAAATGCACACACACACACACACACACACACACACACACACACACACACACACACACACACACACACACACACACACACACACCTATGGAGGAACATCATAATGAGGCATACACACAAGCTAGGAACATCATAGGGCATGTGTTTGGGCTTCTGAAGTTACGGTTCTGGTGCCTAGATATAACCAGTCAAGCCTTGCAGTATACTCCACATACATGTACACAAATATTTACAGTATGTGCTTTGCTCAACAATCTGATCCTGCAGAAACAGCTGCAGCAGGATCAGCAAGTGGAAGGGACACTACATCTCTCTCTCTCTCTCTCTATATATATATATATATATATATATATATGTGTGTGTGTGTGTGTGTGTGTGTGTGTGCATACATATATATACATATATATATATATATATATATATATATATATATATATATATATATATATATATATATATATATATATATATATATATATATATATATATATATATATATATATATATATATATATATATATATATATATATATATATATATATATATATATATATACATATGTGAGTCTACTTCACATTCCCAAAATACCACATAACTGACGATCATTTAACCAAGCCGAAAATGCCAAAACTTCAAATAAACAAATGATCACAAAGCCAAAATGTTTCCCAGGGTAAGTAAACACTAGGCCTAAAACTCACAGAGAACACACCGCACCATCTACAACCTACCAAGGTGTGGGGCTACACCCCTCCAACTAAATATACCAAATTTGGGATCGCACTACAGTGGGGAAAAGGTTAAATCTACTCTTGTTGACCCAGTGGTTACTTACCCTGGGGAACATTTTGGCTTTGTGATCATTCGTTTATATATTTACATATATGGACATATTTATGTGTGCATTTGTGTGTGTGTGTGTGTGTGTGTGTGTGTGTGTGTATGTGTGTGTGTGTGTGTGTGTGTGTGTGTGTGTGTATATATATATATATATATATATATATATATATATATATATATGTTCATAGTGCCCTGCATACCTGTCTAGCTGTTATAGCAGGAAATCAGGATAAATGGGGGGAGGCCCAAAAATAAGGACACTTTTTTAAATATTGCACTTACAAAAGTAGAAAGGTGATAGATTAACAAATGTTGCATTAGCATGAATTTTCTAAAGGATATGACGTGTGAAATTCAGATGTCTGCCAATAATTTCTGACATCATTTCACAATGATTTGCCAATGCTTTTTCCAGAAACCCACAATAGTGTGTGAAACAGACTAAAAACATGAATCAAACACCTGGACATTATGTGAAAATCTGGACAAATGAGAGGTATGGTGCCCTGTCATTCTCAGACACCTTGTCTCCCTTCAGAATACATGTGGAAATATTGCAAATTAAAGGCACAATAAATATGTATGTACATATATTGACAAGCCATCCTTTTGTTTCTCCACCAGCAACAACATCAACAAACAAAACAACCCTGGGTCACCTTGATTTTTCCACACATATATCAACTACTGTACAAGCTGTAATATATGATGTTGTGCTCTCTCTCATGAACAGTGCCAACCAATGGTGCTCACAGGCTTGCTCATCAAAATGCTCATCCAAATGCAAACAGACAAATAGGCTCAATAAGGATATTGTTGTTACACAGCTAGGCTACTAAACACTATTTGTCTAATAGGCTACTAGCCTCAGATGACACTATGAAGCAATATGACTATGCAGGTCTCCTAAGCTGTTGTTGAACACATGGCTTGGTCATCTAGTATAAGTTCATGTGCAGTCCTAATTTAGACTTGAGCTGTGCCGTGTGCATTAAGTACTCTGATCTGTAGGCTGTAAACATAGGTAGATAGGGGTTCTAATCTCACTGCAGTCAAGTTTGTGTGTGTGTGTGTGTGTGTGTGTGTGTGTGTGTGTGTGTGTGTGTGTGTGTGTGTGTGTGTGTGTGTGTGTGTGTAAACAAAAGTAGGAGTGTGTATCCCAATCCAACTTCACAAATGGCATGGTTTTCCATAGTTTTGGTGCTTGCACAAACATCCAGTCAAGACAATCCTCCAAACTCTTGTCCTCCATATGGCTTGCTTATGACATCTACCATAAGATCACCTGCAGTCCTGTTAAAATCATTTTTGTGCTGTAGCGTGTGTGTTAAGTACTCTGATCTGTAGTGTATAAACTTATTTAGTCTCTTTTCACTGCAGTCAAGTGTGTGTGTGTGCGCATGTGTGTGTGTGTGTGTGTGTGTGTGTGTGTGTGTGTGTGTGTGTGTGTGTGTGTATATATATATATATATATATATATATATATATATATATATATATATATATATATATGTTCATAGTGCCCTGCATACCTGTCAAGCTGTTATAACAGGAAATCAGGATAAATGGGGGGAGGCCCAAAAATAAGGACACTTTTTTAAATATTGCACTTACAAAAGTAGAAAGGTGATAGATTAACAAATGTTGCATTAGCATGAATTTTCTAAAGGATATGACGTGTGAAATTCAGATGTCTGCCAATAATTTCTGACATCATTTCACAATGATTTGCCAATGCTTTTTCCAGAAACCCACAATAGTGTGTGAAACAGACTAAAAACATGAATCAAACACCTGGACATTATGTGAAAATCTGGACAAATGAGAGGTATGGTGCCCTGTCATTCTCAGACACCTTGTCTCCCTTCAGAATACATGTGGAAATATTGCAAATTAAAGGCACAATAAATATGTATGTACATATATTGACAAGCCATCCTTTTGTTTCTCCACCAGCAACAACATCAACAAACAAAACAACCCTGGGTCACCTTGATTTTTCCACACATATATCAACTACTGTACAAGCTGTAATATATGATGTTGTGCTCTCTCATGAACAGTGCCAACCAATGGTGCTCACAGGCTTGCTCATCAAAATGCTCATCCAAATGCAAACAGACAAATAGGCTCAATAAGGATATTGTTGTTACACAGCTAGGCTACTAAACACTATTTGTCTAATAGGCTACTAGCCTCAGATGACACTATGAAGCAATATGACTATGCAGGTCTCCTAAGCTGTTGTTGAACACATGGCTTGGTCATCTAGTATAAGTTCATGTGCAGTCCTAATTTAGACTTGAGCTGTGCCGTGTGCATTAAGTACTCTGATCTGTAGGCTGTAAACATAGGTAGATAGGGGTTCTAATCTCACTGCAGTCAAGTTTGTGTGTGTGTGTGTGTGTGTGTGTGTGTGTGTGTGTGTGTGTGTGTGTGTGTGTGTGTGTGTAAACAAAAGTAGGAGTGTGTATCCCAATCCAACTTCACAAATGGCATGGTTTTCCATAGTTTTGGTGCTTGCACAAACATCCAGTCAAGACAATCCTCCAAACTCTTGTCCTCCATATGGCTTGCTTATGACATCTACCATAAGATCACCTGCAGTCCTGTTAAAATCATTTTTGTGCTGTAGCGTGTGTGTTAAGTACTCTGATCTGTAGTGTATAAACTTATTTAGTCTCTTTTCACTGCAGTCAAGTGTGTGTGTGTGCGCATGTGTGTGTGTGTGTGTGTGTGTGTGTGTGTGTGTGTGTGTGTGTGTGTGTGTGTGTGTGTGTGTGTGTGTGTGTGTGTGTGTGAGTTGTTGTTGGATGTTAGACCATTTTACAGCAGCCTAACAGACACTGTCTTGTTGTCTTCAACAGACACTGCTGATGTCATCAGCAATATTTATTTATTTTATTATTTATTTTATTTTACATTTGTTTACCGGGCTAGTTCAACTGGATACATGTCTATTTTCAGTAGAGGCACTGGGAGTTAAACTGCAAGCTAGGACAATGAAATTAACACAATAACATCTAAGGATACATGAGCTAGATAAAAACTATTAACAGTATGTATAGCAGGTTATCACAGTAAAATGTACAGTGCAGAATACAGGCATAACAAAGGATGCAAGTACAATCTAAATTTACAGTGCAGAATACAGGCATAATAAAGGAATGTAAATACAATCAAGGTAGTCAAGAGATAATTAGTAACATAGTTTATAAAGGAAGGAGTTGCTTTTAATGAGAAGATGGGTTAGGAAGAGTAGACTATACAGAGACACTTAGACTAGTCAGGTTTAGAGCATGGGCATAACCAGTGTGTATTGAGGAATACTTTTGATTATTGGATATGTATATGTCACAACAGGCCATGGTCACACACATTGGCCTGACAGACAGGTAGATGTCACCTCATCCTATATTAGACAGACAACAGTGACATTACTGTTATTGCATACACAATCATATTTGCAATGGTGATGGACTGGTTGACACATTAGATCACATAGGAGTTCCCGTGGACTATGATTTTTTTCAGATGATATTGTGATCTGTATTGAGAGTAGGGAACAGGTTTATGAAACTCTGGAGAGGTGGAGATATGCTCTACAGAGAAGAGGAATGAAGGTCAGTACAACTAAGACAGATTATATGTGTGTGAATGAGAGGGAGGATAGAGGAATGGTTAGGATACAAGGAGTACAGTTAGTGAAGGCATATGATGTGAAATACTTTGGCTCAACAGTTCAGAGTAATGGTGAGTGTATAAGACAGGTAAAGAAGAGAGAGTATGCAAGGTGGAGTGGGTGGAGAAGAGTGTCAGGAGTGAGTTTTGACAACCAGGTACCAGTAAGACTGAAAGGGAAGGTTTACAGGATGGTAGTGAGACCAGCTAGGTCATATGGATTGCAGATTGTGCCACTGACAAAAAGACAGGAGACATACCAGGTGTTGGTGGAGTCCCAGATGTTATGATTTTGCATTGTGTACACTGAGGATGGGCAGGAGTATTAACCACATATTAGAGTGTCTCATGTTGTACGGTTTGGAGATAAAGACAGAGTGGTGGGATTGTGTTAGTTTGGACATATGCTGAGGAGGGATACTGGGTATATTGAGAGAAGGATACTAAGGATGTAGGTACCAGGTAAGAGGAAAATAGGAAGGCCTAAGATAAGTTTTATGGATGAGGTGACAGAAGACATGCAGGTGGTTGGTTTGGCAGAGCAAGATGCAGAGGACAGGTAGAAATGGAAGCAGATGATCTGCTGTGGTACGTCCTAATGGTACTGTCCAAAAGAATAGGAAGAAGAAGATGAAATCTGTGTTTGGAGAAACCCCATCTGTACACATGTGGCAGAAATGTACATTAGAAGTATATGTTTGAAGGCTAGTGTGTCTAGACTCAGTTTGGGCTTAAACAGTGTGTTTTTCCATTACCTACTCTGGATTGTGTGCATCTGCCCTCATACATTCAGAAACATCAATACACTTGCTTTGAAATAAAAATGGCTGATGCTATGTAGCAGAGCAGATATAGCTGTCAGAACCTCTGTAGCATAACAAGCAGCAATTTACACACTTGCATATCAATAGCAGAGGTATTGATCCCCCTTATGAAGGATCCCATAATGTACCCCCTATAGATTAGTCGCATGAAAATATCAGTCAGATCAAAAATACCCCTCCTCTTTGCTTTCTCTATGCAGATACCAGGTTCAAACCTCCCATTATCACCTATAATTTCCCCTCCATTTCCCCTGCTAACATAGCTGACATGGGTTTTGTGACTTAGTGCAGATAAAACCTCATATGGACTGAATAGCCTGTATCTCCTATATCACTAAAGTATACATTTCAAGAGATCCACCTATAGTAGAATCTGGAAGCAGTGCTCTCTTGCTTTCAAAAGGGTAACACTAAGCAGGTTGTCCACTCACACACCTTGAGTCCTACTAATAATATGTACCCAACACAAACCATCATGTAGAGAGGTACTTCCCACGAACCAACCTAAACAGCAGACAAATCCTAAACACAATCAGGCTACAAGCAGATAATACACATAAGAAATATCAATCACCACTGTCTCACCATAGAAGTGCTTAAGGCAATGGATATGTATCCCAAAGACTTTCATAATATTTGACTGTATAGTGAGACATACAAATGCCCCACCCACTAGCTTAAACAAGGATACGTTTAGTGTCAGTTGTCTGGCAGAGGTATCCGTCACAGCACACATTCAATCAAGTCTTTCAGCAAGTCCCACTCTTATTCCAGCATATCTCATATTGGTATGCATAATTTGAGATGTGACTATAGGAAATATATGAACACAGACATGATTGAGCTATCTAAATAGGGGTCCAAACCAGGTATGTCCCTATGTTTCAGCAGCATAATACACTCTTCTAGGCTGATACCACTATATAAAGAACAACAGATTCTCTGAACTTGCCTAAGTTTCTGGTGTTATTATAAGGTGATACAGTACCTGTCAGTCTGGGATGACATGGTGGATAGAGCACGCTGCTTTGACAGACTTAAGCCACTTGACAGCACCATAGTCCCTTTATTAGGCAAGGTCACAAAAGAAAAATAACCAATGTGAAAATGTACAACTCCAACAAAGTAAGGGCCTTGCTGCTAAACCCTAGGAGGTCACATATTAAACTGCACTCTCTGTAAGCACTCATAGCAGCCACAAAAATCTGTTTCAAGGCCGCAGTAAGTATTTTGGCCTTGCAAAGCTACAATGGCTTCTAAACAACCAGACAGCAAATGGAAGTTGTGTGAACAACAGGAGGTGTCGTATCTATTTACATTGAAGATTAGTACTCCACAAAACTGGTCAGAGAAGATAACTATATGGAGTTCTTCTATGTCCAGTATACTGTGGATAGGAAACCCCTTCATGTAATAACCATTAATAGGTCACCATCCATAAACACGAAAATCTACACTGCCTATAAATTACTACATGGAACAATCAAAGTAGAACAAAACAACCCAGGCAGGGGTGAGTGAAAGTATTCATCCATTGATTAGGATAATTATAGGACAACAATCCCACTTACACAATATTACCTGAAGTTTGTGATGTGAAATGTCATGGAAGAAACAGTGCACCACCCCACACAGTTATCTCATATTCCAGACGTGTACCTCAATAATATGAGCGAACAATGTAATGGCAAATGTGTAGTCCCTGCACTTTTAATCCAACCATAAGGCACTATGGTTTGATGTAGATATAGCTACTGAACTCCCCAAGGAGGGGGGGGGGGTCAGGTTCACAAACATCATCCAAGGTAACTACATCCTCCTTAGGGATGCTCTAAGCTATTTCCAAGACACGGTTTCCACAGAGGACATTGACAGCTATAGTGACTTACTCCCTGATCCCCTGTCTACACATCTACAGAAATGTATACACTCAGCCATGACTGATATGCTCAAACAAAGATCCTCTGGAAAATACAAACCATACCAGTGGATGTCTGTCATTACTACATTATACAGTAACTGAAAGAAGCTGCTGTTTACAAATACAACATTGAGAATACAGGACTGGATGGCAACTCACTTCAGTATAAACATGCAAATAAGATACCTTGAAAAACATTCACAGTGCGACTATGGTAATAATTTACACAACAACATATCTAGGGATAACCATAAGGCTTTTATCATGTACATTTGCAAACTGATATATATATATATATATATATATATATATATATAAATATATATATATATATATATATATATATATATATATATATATTTGTAACTCAGATGTATTTGGATCCAGTTGTGTATGGTAGTACACACATTGACCCAGTGTAACTTCCAAAGCTACTAGCAGACATGTTTGGCTGAAACATTGTCCACCCTCCCACTACCAAACCTACTACAAACCATGTGTGTAACATCACCTCCAAGCTGTAGTATCTAAACTGAGAAAGTTATCACTGCCCTCTCCAAGACTAGGAGCACAGTTTCCATGGGACCAGATGGTATTCTGGCCTGTGTTCTTCATGTGCTTCAACAGTGAGCTACTCCATTAGGCACATTACTGAACCACAGTCTGAATACTGCCATTGTTCACATTGAATGGAATACAGTGACTATTTTCCAACCACACAAGAGATGATTGGAAAAACATAAGTGTAATTATAGAATTATAACTTGATGCATCCTCTGCCATAAGACAATGGATACAGTTTGCATGCATCTCAGACACAAGGAAATAGGTGACCTCCAAACACTAGATGTGTTCCAGTTAGGTGTTCTCAAGGGCATCTTGTTGCTGAAAAGCCTTCAGGACTGTGATCAGAGACTTACACAAAGTCAAAGATGTGCACACATCCTGTCATAACTTTGGCCAAGCCTTCAATACAATCCAACATTTGTTGTCAGTGGGAAACTAACCAAGGTGAATATCAAATCCTAAGTTATCAGTTGGTTTGCAAATGGAATCACAGACCGATAACATTCAATCATAGTGCAAGACTTCACCTCAAACAGCAGACATGTCACCTGTGTGGTAACAGAAGTGTCAGTGCTGTGGTCCCTCATGATCGACATATATGCTTCAGAAGTCCTGAGCATAACAGAGGGTCTGTGGCATTAATGACTGCTGATGAAGTCATGGATGTTACATGAATGGCACTGAAATGCATCGGCATGCCCTGTGGTAATAATAAATGTTCCTGTTTATTATAAAATAACCATGAGTATACTATTCCACACTTCTGTATTGATAGACCTTGGAGCACATGTCGACTGCATCCTGGGTCTATTGTGGGGAGGTAGACATTCTACATCTGACATCTGATTAGCAGCAGCATTACATCAATAGCAATATATGTTATCAATCCCCTATACTCACCTTTAATTGGCCGTATTAATGAATATAATCCACCCTTTGAAATGTATTTTATTAGACACTTGCACCAGTTTTACAGACCTCAGACATGCCTGAGTAATAAAACATCAGGGGGTCTTCAACGTGTGTCTTCTGTGGGCAGACTGACATATCTGTCACTGTGTGCAGTATCATATAGATAGCTTTGAGACAGATTATATATGGTTTACAGGGCTATCTGTGGCCAAAATGGGATGAAAATGCTGCACATGTGAAAGTAATGTGAGATTCGAGTTACCTGTTCCAGGAACCTCAATGTACACTATGACATACATTTCTCAAAGGTTGGCTCTCCTCTGCAGTAGGCTTCAAATCCATTGCAAGCAGAACATCTTCATTACTCTGATGAAGGACAGGCTGGATGACTTACTGTGAAAACGTTATCTGCCATGGATCACTGCTGCTTCTCTCCTGGACATGGATGGTCCTTGCTAGATAAAAGTTGGCCATGCATTATATCTACCATTGAATGTTATATTGTGATGTAATGGCTATGCTTCTAAATGCCATAAGGTCAATACCCTAGTCACATCCTATGGACCATGGAACCTATGGCAATGCACATGCAAACAGGAACATTTTACTGTATTACTGTTCTTATGAGATTTGTCTTCGGTGCTGAGATACAGCCCTGAGCTCTGAATCTGATGGGTTTTACTTTGGATGTGCACCCATAAGTTTGTACTAAACAATCCTTAAAGATAAAATTAGATATATTAATGAGACACATTTAATTGTCTGAATTCACTATAAAGTAGATAAATTATTATGCTAACAACTGTCTAAATGGCTACATACAATCTAAATGACAAGAATAATTATCAGTTCAGCAATACAAATAGAGTTAATAACGTCATATTAATATAGACAGTCACCCTGTGCATCAGACACATAGTTTTAGTATCCCTGAATCCAAAATATAGATGACAGGGATGTGGCACAGTTATCATCACTTGCACAGGGTGTTGTTTGGAGGTGCAGGAGGCCTAGGCTGACACAAAACGCTGGCAAGTGTGTGTGTGTGAATAAGCAAGGGAAGCAGGCAAGATGGACCATGTAGATGTTGCATGTTTGTCTGTAGGTGCCCTCGGTGTGACATTGGTGTGTGAGTGTCTGCATGAACACAGCCAAGCTCAGTGCTAGCCCTACAAGTCTGTATGTCAGACAGTTGTGAGGTGTACATGATACAGCTGACAGTTCATCGTCTCTGCCCCAAACAAGAGAACTGGCTCTGCCAGGAGTTGCACTGGCACCTCCATGTCCAAGGTCAGATACTGTGCTGCTACCTGAAGGTGACCCTTCATGGGAATGCCCAGGACCATGACCTCATGGCTTGCTACATCTAGGTGTGGATTGCACATTCCCTGCTGGAGCAGTTCATGTGCTGCCACTCTGGGAGTGTGATCATGCACAGCCACGTTGGCTCTCAGCAAATGTAGTTGCTGACCTACGCCCATGAGGCGTATGCTCCCCTCTCAGCAGATGTTCCATCACAGACAATGTGTGCTCAATGACAGATACACTACACTCCCTCACAGACACATCCCATTCCAATGTGTCATTCAACCAATCCAGGGAGTCAATAACATGGTGGAGGCAGTCACGGATGTCAGAATGTGCTGCATCTAAAACCCTGAGCATTCTCCTGGAGTTCCTTTCTGAATGTGCCTGTGCCTCCATGATGGCCCTAAACATACATTGTAGTGAAATGAATGAGACACCTGCAACAGGTTGGGGAGGGACAGCAGGCCTCCTCCGAGCACCTATATCAATCCTTCTGTGTGGCACCTCACCAACAGTTTGTCTATGGCCAGCCAGTGACAACAGTCACTGAAGCAGCAGTAGTAGCTACATTTCCCCGGTCAATATCCTTGCCCTCTAACTGTCCGATATCTATGGCCTCAGTGGACTGGGCATGCATAGACATACTGCCTGTATCTGGTGATAATGAGGGCAGTCACTGGATGTCAGTCTCTGTGTCAGATCCTATGGTTAAGGTGTTTGCCTTACAAACACAAGGTGCAGGGTTTGAGTCTCACAAGGGATAATTGGCTAAGCTTAAAATGGCTCGCAAGAGCAGTTAGCTTAGTACTAACTAACCTATGAACAAGATCCTGCCTCTGCAACTCCCGGCTGTGCCTCACTTTGGCCACCATCATCATCAGATTCTGATGAGACACTGACATCAAGTAGCATAGGGGACATGGAACCACTTCCATGTTCACCTGTGATAAAAGGAAGGAAAACAGGAATACTTTAATACCTGCACTTCAATGCTGCAATATATGTTAAGCAATTTATACTGCTGCCACTATTACAGACATTTATACCTCTCAACCTCTTAGAGCAAGAAATGTGGACAAAGCCATGAGTAATGGGTGGGCAAAGGCCCAAGAATAGGTATCATTGTGTCATATTGCCCTTACAAACCTAGAAAGGTGATAGAATGGCAGGTATTGCTTCACCATGACATTTATGAGTGGTATGCATTTTTAATGTGACATCTGACATTATTTTATTCCTGCAATCTTTAATGAGCAGTCAATAGTTTGCAAATCAATCACTATGATCTTAAATACAGGCCAGAGGTATGAGTCACACATCTGGATATTCTGCAAATATCTGTGCAGTTGACAAGTATGCAGATGGTACAGCAATCCATACAGCACGCCTGAGATGACACTTTATCAGATATGTTGGTGTATTTCTACATTACTGATATAAATGTATTCTGCTTACCAACTGCAGGTGCACTAGATCTGCGGATTCCTGATAGCCTAAGAAAAAGTAAAGGGAGATGTAATGGGAACAGCACTGCATTAATTTATTTCAGTTTGATGACTGAGGAAGTCCACTGGGCCTGAACAGAGCTGTTTTCAGTGGAGACCCAGGGAGAAAAGCTACAGTAGCAATAACAAACATATTAGCATATACACATAGAAAGCAGATAAGTCATACAGTTTATGCAGCATTCTACAATAAAAAAATCTACATTCCAAAATAATAATAATAATAATAATAATAATAATAATAATAATAATAATAATAATAATAATAATATCTAGCAACTGTACAGTTTATGAGTCATTACAGTGAATTACAATTGATATTTTACATTCTACAATAACAGTAATAAAAAGGTTAAGGAGGATTAGGAGGGCAAATGATTTGGGAGTAGAGATGATGGTTTTGATATAGGAATGTCCAATGTGGGAAAGGAGCAAGGGTAATCCCACTTTGAAGATAGGTAGGATTGGAGGAGGAATTTAAAGTTAGAGTGGTTATGAGCATTTCTAAGGGGGAGAGGAAGTGAGTTCCATAGTTTAGCTAAGTAGCAGGATAGTAGAGAGTGTCCTGGTGGATATAAAGGTTTGTAGATTTTGAGCAGGTTCTGATTTTCTAACCTAAGTGAGTGATTAGGAATACAGGGGTTTAAGGAGGTGGAGAGAGAGGGGCAGGCGGATGAGTTAAAATGAGCTTATGGGCAGTGGTGAGTTTAAGGAGGTTCAGATAGTTATGAAGCTCAAGCCATTGCAGTGAGTGGAGGCAGATGCAGTGATGGGATGAGTTCCTAGAGTTGGTAGCAAATTTGCAGATCTTATTGTAGCAGGCTTCTAATTTAGTTTGTAGGCTGAGCTAAAGTTTCAAGAAGAGAGGAACACCATATATTAGGGAGGGGAGAAGGTATGTGGCGGCAAGGGTCTTCTGGTGGAAGTGGGTGAGATAACAGTTATTGAAACAAAAAAAGAGCACTAATGTTGTGAGTCCTCAAAATATAATTTATTCCAGGTTTAAAAATTAAGCGCTTTCGTCAATGCCAGTTGACTTCATCAGAACAACAACAACTAACAACTAACAACATCAGTGCTCTTTTTTGTTTCAATTGTTATGGTTGAGCACTATTGCACCACTCTTTTGGTTTGAGATAACGGTTATGCCAATATAGGAGTCCTAATTTTTGGTGAGTTTTCTTGATGTTAGTTTGTATGTGGATACAGAATTTTAGATGTCCATCAATAATGACACCAAGCAGTTTGGTGTGAGGGACAGTGTCAATGGGGTGCTGTTCTGGCTTATGATCTTGAAGGAGTTTTTATCAATGGGGGAGTATTTAGAGAAAAAGAGAAAAAAACATTAATTTGGTTTTATTAGTGTTAAGGACTAGGTGGTTGTTTTGCATCCAGGATTCTGCATTTGAGAAAGCTGACTGGGTTATCTGCAGAAGGTCGGAAGGGGTTTCAGCTGGGTAGATGACTGTCTAATCATCTGCATATTGGATTAGTGTAGAATTGGAGATGGAGTGGGGAAAGTTGTTGATGAATATATTGAAAAGTAAGGGCCAAGGACAGAACCTTGGGGTACCCCAGTAGGGGTGTATAGAAAGGGAGAGGTGGAATGTTTCCATTTAACAGCCTGTTGTCTTATGGAGAGGTAGCTGGTGAACCAAGCTATGGTGGATGGAGAGAAATTAAGGAAGGAAAGTTTTGATAGGAGTATAGGGTGGGAGACGGTGTCAAAGGTATTAGAAAGGCCAAGGAGCAGGATTGATACAATTTTGCTGGAGTCACAAGCATGGTTAATGGAC
This sequence comes from Protopterus annectens, assembly GCF_019279795.1. Classification (NCBI taxonomy): domain Eukaryota; kingdom Metazoa; phylum Chordata; order Ceratodontiformes; family Protopteridae; genus Protopterus; species Protopterus annectens. Next base: position 819,627,455 of record NC_056731.1, on the reverse strand, counting down.
TCAAGGAAGGTGAGGAGTGCAGTGATGGTACTGTGGCCAGGACGGAATTCATGTTGTGTGGGGTTTAGGAAGTTGCTTTGTGTTAGATAAGGCATCAGTTATGAATGAATACATTTTTCCAGGACCTTTCTGAGTGGGGAAAGTATGGCAGTAGGACAGAAATTAGTGGTGTCAGTGTTTTTACCGTCTTTATGTAGTGCGATGATGAATGCTTGTCTCAAAGTGAGGGAAGGTAAGATTCTTGGATGGACCCATTTATTATGATGGAGATAAGGAAGGCTATGCTGTTGGCAGATAGCTTGATGAAGGATGCAAGTAAATTATCTGGTATGTTGGGCCATGGTTTCAATTGGAGGAAGAATTTTTTTATTATGTGTGTGGGCACGGATTGAGGCTAAAGGAAGGGGTATTTGTTTTGGGATCAGAGGGGAAGGTATGGGGAGGAGGGAAGGTACTGGAGGGGAGCTGGGGAAGCTGGCAGCAAGTCTGGCTATACATTCCACAAAGAAGGTGTTAAATATAGAGGCAGTTTCCTGATTGGAGCAGTTAGGGTTTGTGCATGGGTTGTCTTTACTGCCAGAGTGAAGGAGGGAGTAGATAGTATTCCAGAATTTTCTGGGGGTGTTTTCTAGGGTTGTTAACATGTTCAGATTGAAGATTAGAGTAATATGTTTTGCAATCTCTGCTTATTATTTTTTATTGAGTTGCGGATTTGTTTAAATTGTAGTAAGGTATTAGGTTGCTTATTTCTTTGGTATTGTCTCCACTTTTTGTCTCTTAGGAGCATGATCTGTTTAGTTTTCTTGGATAGCCAGGGAGAAGTTATAGCTTTAACTCTTCTGGTCCTGAGAGGAGCAAGGTTATTGAGCAGGTACAGAAAAGTTTAAATAAAGTAGTTGATGGTGTTGTCAAGGGGCAGAGTTCTTAAAGGTATCCAGTCTGTTAGCTTTAAGCAGTCTGAAAATGTTTGTAGGTTGAAGTTGGACAGGTTTCGGCTTTCAATGTAGTGGTGTTGTTTATGAAGGAGGGAGGGGTGCCAGTCAATAAAGGCTGGTAGATTGTCACTGAGGAGGTCTAACGGATTCCTGAATTTGAGATTTTGATGGGACACTAAGATCCAGTCAATGATGGAGCTGGAGGTTCCAGCTTTGTTTGGCCTAGTAGGGGAGTTTATTAGCTGGGTGATGTTAAAGAGATTGATCGTTTCGGTAGGGGATTGAGAGTAAATGGTGGCCCAGTTAATGTTTACATTGCCTAGGATGAGGATTTCATTTTTAATGTTAGAGGAGAAGCAGGAGAGAATGCCTTCTAGTATTGGGATGTTATTACCTGGAGGGATATAAAGGGCAGCTACACATATGGACTTGTGTTGGTTCAATTTTGAGAGAGCTATGGTTAATTCAGAGTTGTCAAATTTTGGAATGGGAGTACTGTATGGGGTAACTGAGTAGGTGGAAAAGTAGATTATGGCTACACCACCTCCTTTTTTGTTGAGCCTAGTGTTATGAATCATGTGGTAGCCAGGTATCAGAGTTTCATTTTCTTTTATATGTGGTTTAAGACAAGTTTCTGAGATGGCAACTATGCCTGGCTGGTTGTGGGTAAGCCAGGGATGTAGGTCAGGAATTTTATTACGGAGACTTTGTATGTTGATTGTGATAATGTGAATGCTCTTGGGGGTGTGAGGGGATGATGGAGGGGAAGAAGAGATGGATGGGGGGTTGGTGGGCCTGGGATTAAGGTGAATGTCACCAAAAAGAGAGAGGGAGATAAGATCTAGTATGAGACTGATAACGTCTAATGTGGAAGGGGAGCTTGAGAAGAGATAGGTAGAGTGTTTGTTAGAGAGTAGAGGGTATGATATTAAGAAGAGGGTATGATAGGTAGTGCTTTGTGTTTATATAAAAGGGTTATGTTTGATGGGTAGAGTTCATGGGTTATCGAGGAGAAGGAGGGTGATGTAGTATGTTGATAGTTAGAGGTATAGTGTAGTGGTCGGGTGTAAGAGGTGTAACGGACTGTCTGGTAATTAAGGGTGATAAAGAGTGCTGGTGAAAGACATTGTATTGATAGAGCTAATCACTTAAGTGAGGTTTTGTGAGTGTGTGGGAAAGGTGGTGTGTGGTTGGATGAAAGATGGAGTGGGAGGAGTTAGTGACAAATGTGGAAGTAGTGGGGGGATGTAGGAAATGGGGGCAGGGTAGGGGAGTTGAGTGAGCATGAAGGGCAAACGGAGCAGGCAGAGCCAATCTATGCACTATTTCCATTTAACAGTATAACTGGGGGTAGTACTTTTAATAATCTATATCTACAGTAACTGTAATGTTGACAAGAATATGGCTGACAACCTCTAAATGACCTGAAAACTGCAGCTATCTTAAATTCCCCCCACCAAAAAAGCAACTTGCCACACATTAAAACCTTATACACTATTACACAATGAATACAACATTATTCTATTGATGATTTAACAAAGCCTGTGTGGAAGCTCCTCCTGAGATGCAGGAGTGGCACCCACATCCAGAACATACTGGCTGATGGACTGCTGGGAGCTTTCCTGAATGGCAATATTTGCCAGGAATTCCTTGATGGTGGTGAGGGGTTATTCTGCTCCAGACCCACCACCAGTGATCTGACAATCATGTGCCACTTCAGTAGCGTGCCTCCTTGCAGAATGAATCATTTCTGTAGCTCTCTGTCGCACCTGCTCATAGCTGCGATTTTGTTGCCAAGTTGCATCGACATTTTGGACCAATTTGTCCCACAGGGACCTATGTTGCAACATATTAGCCCACTCCTGGACATAAACACCACATGATGTTGCCTTAATGCTTCAAAGATGAGGTTATTCTGTGCCTCAGAAAATGGGGGCCTAAGCCGAGTGAGCATATTATTTACTGAAAGACAAAATAATGATACCACGTATAAGGATCACATAAGTAGAAATAAACTGTGTACAGATAAAGCTCACAGTATTCACCACTTGATTGCAGTGTAAAGATTCAGCAGTGGTCAAAAAATAACACAGAGGCTACAAAACAAGGAGAGCAGCATGATGAACATACCCTTGTTTGTGCCATAACAGATACTCACTTATGCTCACACACCAAACACAACAGTCTGTACTAGTTTGTGCCATAGCAGGGACTCCTCCCCCCTCTGCAAAAAAAAAATAAAATAAATAAATAATAATAATTAACAGGCTAAGGGACAAATGTGCTAACCAAACAACAGTGTAAAATCAAAAGTGCTTTTAAAGGACCTAGCCATGAAACATGAGTGTATTGTTATCACACAGCATTAGACCTTCAGCCTACTCTACATCCTCTGTACCACTCAAATGGCTGGTAAACAAGGCCATGTCATGAGTACACTTCTAACAAATGCTTTCTGATTTACTTCACATCATTCCTATGTACATTCCAACATATGCATTATTTAGGTAACAAAATGGATACATACTTGATGGAGTACAATACCCCTCTGTTGAAATATCCTGTTCCAATTTAAATGTGTAACTGAGTTTGAATTCTGATACAACTCTTATCCACATTGGTTTGCCTAGCTACACATTTGCCTTTTTATAATGGTGTACATTACTAATTGATTGCTTCTGATCTAGTCTGTGCTTGAGAGATGCTAATTGCAGCATGCACTGCTGAACTTCATGCTAATTAACCAATCCCGTGGAGCTACTTAGAAAGATATACGGCATCAGTGTAGACACTGTGCCCTTTCCTATATGTGCAGTGAGGGAATTGTGAAGTTCAGATAACAACATAAGCATTTACAGATTGTTAGTAACGGCTACAATTTACATACATTTGTGTGCTCTACAGGCTGAAGCCAATGCTGCTGTTGCCAACAGCCATAGAAAGAGAAGGGTTTGCAGGCCATCAACACAGTAGAGGAACTGTGGGACCTCTGACAGCCTTGGGTCACATGCAGAGTCAAATGCAGGGAACCCATCCCAGTGGAGCATAAGGTATATGTTGAAGTTAGTATGTAAGCCACAGGTACCATTAACAGACTACTACTGGACATGCTTGGTGTTTCATAGGCATCAGCATCCAGTATCTTCTGAACATTCCTGCATGCTATGCTACAACATTTTAACATAAGTTCTGAGGAAAGGATCACAAGTATGCCACAATTATAAAATATATTACACTACTCTCTAGTAATGTGTGCCATACATTGCAGTTTCATATACAAGAGAACACCTGGGGAACAGGTAGGGTCTACATAAAGCATAAGGTCTACCACTCGAACAACTGCCAAGTCATGTGTAATGGTAATCATGCGGAATGTGTGTGCTGGCAACCCTTGCAGTTAGCACGACTTGAGTATGTGCCACATTCCCCAGCCACACCAGATGTGTGCCATGGAGGATGTCTCCAAGGCTTAGATAAATGTGGATGCATGCTATGCACTGGAGTCATGGCTGAGGAAACCCATTGGAGATACACACACACACACACACACACACACAGACACACACACACACACACACACACGTTTTTCAGCTACTGCACTCACGGTGCCAGTGCCTACATACCTCTGGCCGAGTGCACCTTTACAATCCACCAACATGTCCCTCAGTACTCATAGTATGTACTATGCTATCCAAGTTAACCTAGTGGGAATAGCTGCAGCAGGATCATCAAGGGTATGCTGAACACATCCTGCTGACAATACCAAGGTCACCACAACCACAGGCCAATGATAATTCATAGGAAGAACCAGCAGTAGGTGTGGTTGTAGGCAGACATAGCCATGCTCAGTAAGTCCTTGCATTAGCTATGAGACAAGCATAGTACACTGACTCAACACCTAGGAGGCTAAAATCATCCTCTCAGATCACTATAAATCTCCACTAGGGATGCATTAGAGATAACAGTTATCAACCATAATTAAATCATACAATAGGCAGGATGCCAGACATGTTGGGTAACAACACCACCACAGTCTTGTTAGTGCCATAGCAGACATGCATCTTTGCTCCCCCACCCCCAAAAGGACAGCCAATGCTTGCTTGTGATGTCCAACCTCTCTTTCCTTATGTCATATTATTCCCAGTTAATATTCTTTGACATTTTAAATGCAATTATATTGAATGGTGTACACACTGTATTTTAAATGCAATTATATTGAATGGTGTACACACTGCATGTCCCAGACTACTGGACAGATAACTGATGAATGACCAAGAAACACAGACATGTAAAATAGTGCAGTGTATTTTCAAGCAAACATCATAACATTGTATGTAATCAGTAAGTGCAGTATTGTAAAAGTGAAACATTTCACTAGCTGTACAGGTAATGTAATATTTTATTACGACTGTACATTATTTTCAGTTTGATTGTGTGCTGAACATCCTGTCCAACTGTACAGATTTTCACAGAATTTCCAGATGTTGGGCTCATATATTCGGTCTGTTTCTCATACAATTTTGGTTTTCTGCAAGATCACTGGCAGATCATTGAGGACTGAAGTCACGAAGTAATGACACACATTTGAGTTTCAGACTTCATATCCTTCAGACAGGTCATGCTAATGCATAACCTGTTACACTATCCACTTCCTAAGTATGTAAAAGCAATATTTAAAGAGTGCCCATATTTTTATGTCTTTGTCTCCCCCGCCTATTACTTCTGCCTTTGTCCAGATTTCTTGCTTTAAGACATTGAGATGTATGGTGCTGGATGTCTGTTGCTGCTTGCTGGTGCATATTTGAAACATAGGGTTAAGGCACCCATCCTGTGTTTGGCATGTGCATCTGATGGAGTCTTGGATTTTAGAACTATGTAGAGATATTTTGTGTGTAGTTATGTAGTCTAGTCATGTGTGTGATACATTGATTTTGTATGGTGTCTATTGTCACTTGTTTTTATCTTAATATTTGGAGGAACTGTTTACGCTTTGCTGCATGTTCCTGCATGTAGCATAAACAGCATCAGCTATGTGCAGCTAATTTGCACACACAGTGGCAGTGCACAAATTGTAGAAGTGGACCATCCAGGTTGCTGATGGGACTGAGACATCTAAAAATAGACCTCAGATGTATTTTTTTAATGTCAGTCTGCATCGTGCAAACTTGATAAGCGCCGCTGTTCTCCGTGTAACAGTGAAAACCTCAAGATAAATGATAATGTAGTAGAATTTCATATAACCTCTCCTGTGGCTATAGATGTTAGGTGTTGGCGTGAAATTCATGTGGTCCTGCATTATAATGCAAGGGTTGCAACTTGTATGTTACTCATGTGTCCTTGCGTTACAGATTGACTTAATTGGTTTAGTTTCTGGTGTCATTCCAAGGGGATGCAGTACCTGAAAGCCTGGAAGAACGTGATTGACAGATCATGATGCTTTTCCAGAGATGGCCTTCATCTGTCTCTCCTGGGCTTCAGGCTTCTGGCAAAGGTTCTTGAGTCCCCCATACTGCCTTTTTTAGGTAAAACCATGAGCATAAAATTACTGACATGAAAAATTCTTTTAAATGAAATTTAAAGATCATGCTAGACCTGCGGTGGTGGTGCTGAGGTAGCGTTGTCGCCTCACAGTAAGACGCTTTCCGGTTTGATTCTCAGCTAGAGCGTCTTCTGCGTGGAGACATGCGTGAATGGGTGTACCTTCATTGAAGGTTGTGCATCAGGCCTGGCAAGCCAGTACGTAAAAATCAACTGCCAATCATTAGCAGACCGGAGTTCCGTTGTGGCAACCCCTAACCAGGAAAAGCCAAAAGACACGCAAACAAATGCTGATAAATGCTAGGAGTCTTAGCATGAAACTGCACTCATTGCAAGCATTCCTCACCTTGGAGAATGCTAACATTTGTGCAGTCACTGCACAAACCTGGTTCACAGCTGCAGAGAGCACCCCAGCCTTACCAGGTTACTCGTCCTGCCATACTTTCAGACCACAAATGAATAGCTACAAAGCCAAATGAGGTGGAGTTTCAATATTTATCAAAGACATACACACCTTCAGGCTGGTCAAATGGTATGACACACAGGAGACACTCCAAGTGCAGTTAACTGTTGACGAAGCACCTATTCAAATCATAGCTAGCTACAGACCCCCAACCATGACTCAGGACGCCCACTCCACCTATCTGGACTTACTTGGATCCATCAAGATGCAACCCTCTGCACTGATCCTGGGTGACTTTAACTATCCAACCATAGAGTGGAAGACCTATTCTAGCCCAAACATGAATGCCCAGAGATTCCTTGACTTCGTCAGTGCCAATGCATTGGATCAGCTGGTTGACACCCCCATGAGAGGCGAAAATATCCTGGACCTGGTATTAACCAACATGAGAAGCCACTGTAGCACCCCTACAGTGTCATCCTCCTTGGTAAGATCTGACCATAAAGTGATCACTTTCAAAATTACCATCTCCCCTGACCCACCTTCCTTGTCAGGGTCAAACAAAAAAACTTTTCCAAAGTTGACTGCAATCTCATGAGACCAGTATAAGCAGCTTCACAGCCACCATCCTTTCAATTGGAACAAGCACTAATGTCCAAGCCTACACCAAAAACTATATGAGCACCCACATAGCTGTATGGACTCAGCAATACCTGACAGGACCAAATCATCTTCCTCAAGGAAGAGTAAAGGTGTCTGGTGGACAGAATCAATAAACAAACTCTATAACAAAAGGAAAAAAAATTGTTGCCCAGGACAGGACCAAGAAGAGGCAGGTGCTGAGTTGGAAGCAATCTCTCCTTGGTCTGAACAAGCAAATAAGGTCACCGGTACAATCCTCTAAGGCTAACTTCGAGTCCAAATTGGCCACATCCACTAAGGACAATCACAAGGCCTTCTTCACATACATCACACAATCTGAAAGTAACATCCAGATCTGCTCTTAACTAGTGGTCAAGAACACCACATACACAAATGTCATAGATATAGCCAACCTGTTGACAGACAGGTTCAGTGAAACCTTCACCCCCATCCCCCCATCAGTAAACCAGAACATCACCAGCACCTGCCCCCCACCCCTCATCACCAGGGAGCACATCTCTAATGCCCTCTTAAAAGCAAAAAATACAGTCACCATGGGACCCAACAACATCCCTGGCTGCATCCTAAATGAACTCAGGCATGAGCTCTCAGCTCCATTAGGTACCCTATTCAACCAAAGCCTAAGCACTGGCTTCATCCCAGCAAAATGGAGGACAGCCACTATCATCCATATCCACAAAGAAGGAGCACCCACTGACCCAGGCAATTATAAGCCCTTCAGCCTAACTAGTCTGATCTGCAAGGCCATGGAATGCATTATCATGGACCTTATAAACAAGGACATTGGCAACCTCCAAACACTTGACCCCACACAGTTTGGCTTTGTCAAAGGGAGAGATCATGCCTATTAAACTTGGTCAACTTCTTCGAAATAGTCACCAAAGCCATGGACGAGGGGAAGATGGTGCAAACCACCTAACATGACTTAGTCAAAGCCTTGGACACTATTCCCCACTCTGGCATAATAGATAAACGTTCTCAGCTATGAATTAAGCCCTGTGTTACCAGATGAGTAGCTAACTTGCTCACTGATAGAACCCACTCAGTCAAAATAGGTGAAGCCACCTCTAGTAGTAGACCCGTAATGAGCTGTGTACCCTAAGTATCGGTCTTGGGGCCTCTACTGTTTGGGATATGCTCTTCTGAGGTGCAAGCCAAAACTAGTGTTCTGTGGCTGAGCAAGTTTGCAGATGACTGCAAGCCGGGTGCTGTCTTAAATTCCTCTAGTGATGTGAACATCCTCCAAGAGGGCCTTACCCAAACTAATGACTCGTGCCAGGATCATGGCCTCAAACTGAATGCCAAGAAATGCATCATTATCCCCTTTGGGGAAAAATGGCATCCCCACTAATTATCACATTAATAACAATGTACTAAGCACACAAGCAGTTCTGAGGGACTTGGGCACCCAGGTTAATAGCAACCTGACTTTTGACCACAATTTTGCCTCTGTTGTACAGAAAGCTTTCTACATGGCCCACCTCATAAATAAGGGTATTTCATCCAGGAACAAGGAGGTCATAATATCCTTGTACTCCTCCCTTATCAGACTCATTATTGAGTACAATGCCCCCTTTGGCATGTACCTTGCAAAGTAAATGCAGCAGCTGGAGAGACCACAGAGGTTCCTGACCAGGAAATTCCAGGGTCCCAAACACCTGTCCTATACAGACAGGCTAAAAGCCCTGTCTCTCTACTCAGTCTTGTACAGACTGCTCAGAGGTGACCAGTGTCTGGAATACAAGGCCATCTCAGACCCAACTTTAATGGAGTTGCTGCATATCCATATGTCAAAATCCACTCAGGCAACACACATGCAAGGCCTAAATCTGGCCTGTGACATTAATAGAACTTGTTGGCAGGATAGATTTGTGTCCCAGAGACTCTCCCATCTGTGGAATAGATTCCCTTTCCATGTTAAGTAGAGTATATCTCTAGCCCTCTTGAAGAGGAACCTGGATGACTGTATGGGAAACAGAAAATACAACCCCGGTATCCCACCTGTTTCCCTGCTGGACAGGGAAAACAGGTGCTGACTTTGTAGATTATGGGCAAAATTTTTGGCTAGGCTTATAAGGGCCTCCAAACCAATAGCCTAGTATCATCCTATGAACCTATGAACCTATAGCAATGTAATTTAACATACACATGTATTTTTTAATTCTTCTACTGGCAACAGCTGTGAGTGTAGGACTACCATGGATATGGTCCAGGGTTCTAATACAGAAGACATCTGTGTTTTTTCAGTGGTTTCCCACTTCACATTATAGTCACCCTGGGTTATAGCAGTTGACCTAGTATTTCTCATATCCTAAGTATTTTCCTGATGAATGACACAGTAATATTGTCAGTTATGTAAAAATATGATATCTGTAATAAGAAACTTCACTTTATTGTTTCCCATCATGCAAATATGGGCAACGTGTTTGCAAGATGCTAAGCAGCATGAACCATTTTCAAACATTGCAAAGTCCAATAGTGTGCATTCTCAGTATCTGTCATAACTGGAATTGGTGGGAGCAGTCATTATAGATTGCTTTTCATCTGCACTACACATGGCTGGTGTTCAGGGAGAGGTTTGAGATTTCCATCTCTAAGTTGGGGTGTGCAGGAGTCCAAAGTGTTTTTTTGGACTCCTAGTGAATGATTATGATCCCTGGCTGTTGTAGGAGCACTAGCCTGGATCAGATTAGAAATCAGATGCATGGAATACTATGGCCCAGGATCTGTCCAGTGTGTTGCAGGTATCCCCCACATTAGCAATCAGTGTAGGAATCACTACCAAGACCTCAGGATGAGAAAGAGGGATACCCTTGCCTGATGGATTGAGGAATGCAGGAATGATGGCAATCCGCAAATGTGTATCACTTACAGGCACTGCTTGTAGGAGGTAGCAGCTACTTATGTTCATTATTGGTGTTCTTAAGGGTATTATGTTGTGTTCTGTTTTCCTCACAGCTAATGCAGAATGATCACTGAATGTGCAGACATATAAGGAAAGAATGAGAAGGATGCAAGACACAAGTGGTATGTATTCTTCCAAACAGTACTGTTATTTTAGCATTAGGAGTAACTACAGCTTATTGCAGCACAATGAGTATGCATTTGTGCATGCATTAGTATGTTATCTAGAACAACAGTCCAGTATTACAGAGTAGACAGGGGTGGTACTTTAGAAAACCACACATCCAAAGTATACATTAATTGTTTAAGTTGACATAAATATTGCAATGTAAATTATGACCTATAAACCAGGGACACTAAGAGCATGCTGTATATTGTTATCATTGTAACATTGAACCTGTATTTTTAAAGTGTAAAAGGGAAGAGTGCTTGCATTATGCTGTATTCCAAAGGAAAGGTGCAGTGTTACAATGAACACTGCTTGTGGGTTTGAATTCCACAGTCCCTATATTTAAAATCACCGCTTTATAATACTGTTTTAAGTTATCATCAATAAAAATACACTAGTATTTATTTATAATGATAGCAGACCTTTATATCTGTGGTTCATATGGCCTGCTGTCAGATGTAATCATTGTACGTGGAACATGCATATGAGCAATATATGCACCCATAAATGATTGCTGGATGCAATATGATCTGAAATATAGTGTGTCTGTTTTAGGAACAGGGTAGTATTTAAAGTAATAGTGGTACTGGATCGGTCGAGGCCCGGGTTAACAACGACCGCCAGCAGTACTGTTAGCCTACAGGTTGCTGGCGGAAATTGGGCTACTGTTGGCCAAAGAAGGAGAAGAGGTGGAAGACCTGGCCGAAGGCAGGAAGAGAGAAGAAAGGCTAGGACTGTGGTAGTGAGGGTCGGAACTTTGAATGTTGGCAGTATGACTAGTATAGAGAGAGAGCTAGCTGATATGATGGACAGAAGGAAGGTTGGTATATTGTGTGTGCAAGAGACCAGGTGGAAGGGGAGCAAGGCTAGGTGTATCGGAGGTGGGTTCAAATTGTTTTATCATGGTGTGGATGGGAGGAGAAATGACGTAGGAGTTACTCTGAAGGAACAGTATGCTGAGAGTGTTTTGGAGTTGAAAAGAGTGTGGGATAGAGTGATGTTTATGAAGCTGGAAATTGATGGTGTAATGATGAATGTTGTTAGTGCATATGCTCCACAAGTTGGGTGTGCAATGGATGAGAAAAAAAAAAATTTGGAGTGAATTGGATGAAGTGGTGATGACTGTACCCAAGGGTGAGAGCGGTGATTGGAGCAGATTTCATTGGGCATGTTGGTGAAGGGAACAGAGGGGATGAAGAAGTGATGGGTAGGTATGGTCTTAAACAAAGGAATGCAGAAGGTCAGATGGTAGTTGATTTTGCGAAAAGGATGGACATGGCTGTGGTGAATACATATTTTAACAAGCGGGAGGAGCATAGGGTGACATACAAGAGTGGAGGAAGATGCACACAGGTGGATTATATCTTATGTAGGAGGGCCAGTTTGAAGGAGATTGGAGACTGTAAAGTAGTGACCGGCGAAAGTGTAGTTAGGCAGCATAGGATAGTGGTTTGTAGGATGATGTTGGTTATCAAGAAGAGAAGGAGGAGTGTGAGGGCAGCACCAAGGATCAAGTGGTGGAAATTGAAAAAGGGTAATTGTGAGGTGGAGTTCAGGGATGAGTTAAAGCAGGCACTGGGTGGCAGTGAAGAGTTACGAAATAGCTGGGTAACTACAGCAGAGCTAGTAAGGGAGACGGCTAGAAAGGTGCTTGATATCACATCTGGACAGAGGAAGGATGACAAGGAGACATGGTGGTGGAATGAGGAAGTACAAGAGAGTATACAGGCAAAGAGGTTGGCAAAGAAGAAGTGGGATTGTCAGAGAGATGAAGAAAGTAGACAGGAGTATAAGGAGATGAGGTGCAATGGCAAAGAGAGAGGTGGCGAAGGCTAAGGATAAGGCATATGAAGAGTTGTATGAAAGGTTGGACACTAAGGAGGGAGAAAAGGACTTGTACCAATTGGCTAGACAGAGGGACCAAGCTAGGAAAGATGTGCAGCAGGTAATGGTGATAAAGGATAATGAGGGAAACATACTCACTAGCGAGGAGAGTGTGATGAGGAGATGGAAAGAGTACTTTGAGGGGTTGATGAATGAAGAGAATGAGAGGGAGAGAAGGTTGGATGATGTAGGGATAGTGAATCATGAAGTACAATGGATTAGCAAGGAGGAAGTAAGGACAGCTATGAAGAGAATGAAGAATGGTAAGGCTGTTGGCCCAGATGACATACCTGTGGAAGCATGGAGGTGTTTAGGTGAAATAGCAGTGGAGTTTTTAACCAGATTTTTTAATGAAATCTTGGAAAGTGAGAGGATGCCTGAGGAATTGAGAAAAAGTGTTTTGGTACCGATTTTTAAGAATAAGGGTGATGTGCAGAGCTGTAGTAACTATAGAGGGATTAAATTGATCAGTCACAGCATGAAGTTATGGGAAAGAGTAGTGGAAGCAAGGTTAAGAAGGGATGTGATGATTAGTGATCAGCAGTATGGTTTCATGCCAGGAAAGCGCACTACAGATGCAATCTTTGCTCTGAGAGTGTTGATGGAGAAGTACAGAGATTGTCGGAAGGAGTTGCATTGTGTTTTTGTAGACTTAGAGAGAAAGCATATGACAGGGTGCCTAGAGAGGAGTTGTGGTATTGTATGAGGAAGTTAGGAGTGTCAGAAAAGTATGTAAGAGTGGTACAGGATATGTACGAGGGTAGTGTGACAGCGGTGAGGTCTGCGGTGGGAGTGACAGATACGTTTAAGGTGGAGGTGGGGTTACATCAAGGATCAGCTCTGAGCCCCTTCTTATTTGCAATCATGATGGACAGGTTGACAGACGAGATCAGACAGGAGTCCCTGTGGACTATGATGTTTGCAGATGACATTGTGATCTATAGTGAGAGCAGGGAACAGGTGGAGGAGACCCTGGAGAGATGGAGATATGCTGTAAAGAGAAGAGGAATGAAGGTCAGCAGGACTAAGACAGAATATATGTGTGTGAATGAGAGGGAGGATAGAGGAATGGTGAGGATGCAAGGAGTAGAGTTGGTGAAGGTGGATGAGTTTAAATACTTGGGGTCAATAGTTCAGAGTAACGGTGAGTGTGGAAGAGAGGTGAAGAAGAGAGTACAGGCAGGATGGAGTGGGTGGAGAAGAGTGTCAGGAGTGATTTGTGACAGACGAGTACCTGTAAGAGTGAAAGGGAAGGTCTACAAGAGGGTAGTGAGACCAGCTATGTTATATGGGTTAGAGACAGTGGCATTGACAAAAAGGCAGGGGTTTGAGCTGGATGTGGCTGAATTAAAGATGTTAAGATTTGCACTGGGTGTGATGAGGGTGGACAGGATTAGGAATAAGTATATTAGAGGGTCAGCCCAGTTTGGAAGGTTTGGAGACAAAGCCAGAGAGGCATGATTACATTGGTTTGGACATGTGTACAAATTGACAGTCGATTCAATTTCAATTCCCATCTACAACTGAATATTAAAAAAACCCATCAAAAACTAGGTATGCTCTACCGGCAGAATCAGTACCTTACAAGCTCCTCCAAAATCACTCTCGCTTCCTCCTTTCTTATCCCCTCCCTCCTCTATGGGGCTCCATTGTTAACTAATCTGCAGACCTCTCAAAAAAAACAGCTTGCTTCCTGCTATAATAAAATCGCCAAATTCGCTAACAGCCACAGATCATCCACCCATCACTGTTCCTCTCTCCTAAAACTAAATTGGCTTGAACTACCCAATCACCTCACTTATATACAACTGACTTTAGCTCATAAGCTCATTCTCAGCCCCTCTCTTTGTCCCTCCCTGTCTTTGGCCTTTAAAATGCACCTACCAAACAGAATCTTAAGATCTAACAATCAAAACCTACTAGAAGTTCATAAACCATCCCATCCCCCAGGCAAACACCTACTATCCTTTAACCTAGCCCGCCTTTGGAACTCACTCCCACCATCCATACGCACCACCTCCAACCAGCACATGTTCAAAAAATCTCTTCATACACATCTAAAATCCCAATGGGAATGCTCTTGCTCTCACCCCTCATAAACATAAGATTACCTCACCTTACCTAACAAATCTTATGTGCCTACTGAAAAACCACTCCATATTGTAATATATCATGACTATCTTATCATGTCTACCTCACATTAATCTTCATTGTATTGTATTGTTTTGAATGCTTGTAAATTTTGACCATAATGTTTTATCTTTTTACTTTGTAAAATTTTAGTAGTAATCTTGTATGTACCTAATCTGCCTGATTTTTGGAGCTTTTCTCCCCAGGACTCCATTGAAAACGGGTTCTTTTTGGCCCAATGGACTATCCTGGTAAACCAACTGCAAATAAATAAATAAATAAATAAATGTGCTGAGGAGGGATGCTGAGTATATTGGGAAAAAGATGGTAAGGATGAAGTTACCAGGTAACAGGAAAAGAGGAAGGCCTAAGATAAGGTTTATAGATGTGGTGAGAGAGGACATGCAGGTGGTTGGTGTGACAGACCAAGATGCAGAGGACAGGAAGAAATGGAAACAGATGATCCACTGTGGTGACCCCTAATGAGAGCAGACAAAAGAAGATGATGATGATTAGCCTTTGGTATTGTTGAAAGTAAAATGTAACAGAATATAGTAATTTATTTGTAGAATGTTTTGTATATTATCTGTGCAGTTACTAATGCTATTTTATTCTGTCATCCCACCCCTTTTCTTTGTTTGCTTTTTTATGTATTTCTTATTTTTTATTATTTGTACTGATATTATTATATTATGCATGTAATCGTATTTTTCATTATCATAATTATTTATTACCTGTGCTTTTTATGTATAATTTTCTATTATATTTCTGTTAAATACATTTTCATTTCATATTATTTTTCCTTGTGTTTGTAATTATATTATTTATTTTTATATTAATTTATTATATGTTTACATTTTATTTAATGTTATTTGGTCAATTATTTTGTGTTATTTTTTATTTCATTATGGAATTTTAATTGCATTTATGTTATTACTACAGCACGGCAGAGTAGGCCAGTCCCTATGGCCTGCCTACACTCCACTGGGTACAGCACCAAGGCCCAGCATTTCTGTGCTGCAGCTCAGTGGCACCCCACCCTGCCGCCCCTGGCCTACCTGGACCTTCAGGTAGTTCTGCCCCAGAGGGCATGCCTGTCATTCCGTCTGGCAGAAGAGGCAGAGGGGGTGATTTTGTCACCAGAGCTGAACTGCCAGGTCTGGTGTGTAGGATTGTGCACCACACAACTGATGCAAATGTACGCTGAGTGGAGACTCTCCATCATTGTCTTGAATAACACAAGGGCGCACAAACATCAGAAACTGTGGCCATCAGCATAGTGAGGTAACAGTGATGACAGTTTAGTGGGTGAGGACTTGATACTCACTGTCACCAAACATGACGTCCATAAGTTCATGATCCCTTACCCCCACCCTAACCGAGGTGTTCATCCCTGATCCCCAACCCCTACCCTACCCAATGTGTTCACCCTTTCTTGTGTCCATCACTGATGCTGTCTCTTGTCTTGTATGTCTTGTCAATCTGCAAATGCTTCCTCACCTTTCCAACTTGCCTGCCCCAAACTTGCCTATGTCCCTTCCCCACCCATCTCACTGGAGGTGACAGTATAAATTCAGCTACTAACCTATACATGTGCTAAGTTGTTACTTTTGAAGAAATAGATAGCTATGGTTCTTACCTGCAGCCATCCTGCATATCCCTGCCTTCCTTTCACTTTGTTTTTCCCCCAGCTTGCCTCCCATTTCACCACTTTCCTATTTCCCCATTTAAGCACTGTAACAGTGTGACTCAGGTCCTCACCCATGGGAATGTCAGCACTGTCCCATCACTGTGCTGCTGGTTGCAGTGGCTGATTTCTGCACTTACATCTGGTCTGCCATACCAAAATGGAAAGCAGGCCCTCCATCTGGCCCAGCCGTGTGCCCATGGGCTGGTGTACAATCCTATGCACCACAGCTTGCAACTCCGATTAGGTAATGTATGAAACCCGCCCGCTCTGCTCCCAGAAGGGACCGCAGGCTTTTTCTCTAGGGCATAACTACCTGAAGGTCCAGGTAGGGCAGGAGCAGCAGGGGGAGGTGCCACCAGGCTGAAGCCCAGAAGTGCTGGGCCTTGGTGCTTCAACCAGTGGAGCGAGTGTAGGCAGATCATGGCAATCAGCATACCCTGCTGTGCTGTAGTAATAACATAAATAAAATTCAAACTAAAAATTAAAAAAAATGCTAATACACTAAATTTTAGTAAGCCCTACAATAACTTTTGGACATTATAGCCTAGCATTTCTAGGTAATAGAACAATCTGCTCTTGAACTGTTGTAGTGCTATTAATAATTGGTCTATTGTAATGGAATTGCATTGAAACAGCGCATTTCTTCCTGAATTAGTCTGCTGCAACTACTGTTAACATAATATAGAGACATTGATATCCCTTACATCTTTTGTGACAGTCATATCTTCACAGATTATTGCATAACTGTGTTGTTAATACTCTTTGCCCTGTCCGTATAAACTGCAAACCCACAGGCTTTTTCTATCTGGAGATTACTGTGCTCCATTCCTTAGTACACTCTGCCTCCCAGAAGACCTGTGGTCACCTCAGTCCAAGTGTAATAACCTGCTGTAGGACACTAAACAGCAGCAGGACACTCACAGCATCACGGGATACCCCTACCAAAAATACAGATAAAGCATCTTGTATGTCCAGCTCTCATTTTGAATTTATAATTGTTCTGTCCTAGTTTGTAGATATAGACGCCGCAAAGAAACCTCTGTCCTCCTCTTTCCCCTTTCTTGCTCCAATCCACTCTATCTCTATACCTGTACTGCTCAGTTTTGCATGACCCTGTTTTTCTTTACCTGCTCATATCCCTATAACACTGATGTACTGTCCCCCATATACTACCTTTATCTATGGGTCTATATTATATAGATGAAACTTCAAAATCTCGAACGCTCATATGAGCAGATATGCAGGAAATCGAAATCGCTATTATGGGGGGGCTGCACCCCCACTAAATATATATTCCAACTCCAAGATTGCACTGCAGTGAGGAAAGGGCAAATTTTCCAATCTTCTCTGTACCGCGCTCTCGCAATAGCAATTATGACGAACGGCATTTTCAACTTTTAAGACGTTCGAGATTTTGATTTTTTGTCAGTCTAATAGGGACCCTTTATCTATTACTGTGTAGCAGGAAACTGTAAAAAAGGAAAGTTCCTATATCTAATGTATCTCAGTGCTCCCCTTCTGTTACTCAGTGTCCTTGGCTCTCTTACAGTATCTAGATCTAGATAATTCAAACACCAATTGCTTTTCACACCATTCTGCTATTTTTAAACATTTTTTACTTGCCTTCTTGACCATTGTTTTTCCCACCTCCTGTCTTATCTGATATTATATACTTCCTTTCTTTGACCATTGTTTTATTTCCTTCTTCACAAACTTCTACCATACTTAAGTTGTACACTTGACTTCCTGACCCCATTAAAATGACATGCCATCAATCAAGGTGCTTTTTTTGCTCCTCTTTCTATCTTTGTGGAGATAGTTTATTGTCTTTTGCTGGACTCTTGGGCTGTTAGGGCTTTCTGAGCCCCCCCACCCCCCCAGCCAAAACATTCCCATTTTAGAGGAATTTCTATCATGGATAAACCAAAACATATCAAATGAAACTATAATCCTTGGAAATACAAATATTAACTGGTAAAAATCTTACCTCTAACTCCCAGCCAACAGCATAAGTTTACATAGCTTTACTCAGCTTATCAATACTCCCACCCATGGCCTATCTGCAGAATCAGAATCTATCTTATATTGTATATTAGTTTCCCACCCCGCACAACTACTCTAATTCTGACACTCTACCCAATATACTAAGTGACCACCTCCCAGCATACACCTACAGGACACACCCTCACATAGTCAAGATGCACTCATATAAAGCATCCAAAAATCTCAACCACTTTGACCAAAATACATTTTCAAGCATTCTAAAAACCCATAACTGGTTCCCTCTAAAAACTCTCCCCCTAGATGAAGCAGTTAATTATTTCAATAAACTCTTCTTGGACACTTAACAGCCCCTGTATGTATCAACCGAACAAAAGTTAATCAAGCCCCATGGCTAACAAAACTGACCAAAGAATGCATCCTTCAGAGAGACAAAGCATAGAAACTTGGCAAAAAGATAGAACACAACAAAACAAAATTAATTTCAAACAACTAAGGAATAGAGCCAAGAAGCTAGTAATACAAGACAAAAAAAAAAAAACAATTTCTCCTCTAGGCTAACAATCTTACATAACAATCCAAAGAAATTCTGAAAGTCAGTCTCCACCCTTCTCAATTCTGGCACTCTACAGAATCCATCTTCTGCACCTAACAAGACCACTCAGCAAATCTCCCATGACTTTAATACCCACTTTATTACCACCATCCAAAAATTAATCAAAGACTCCTCAACAAGCCCAAGCCCATACTCCCTGAGTACTAATATTGCCAAACAAAATGACAACATGCCACTCATTCCTAACAAAAATTCATATCCTTGCACAATTCACTCATTTTCTATTCGACCGGTACCTACTTCTCTCATATGTAAGCTATTAAAAAAGCTCAAACCTTGCTCCCTTTCTGCAGACAACCTTCCCCAAGAATGCTTACAATTAGCAGCAAATGCAATTGCATATCCTGTTAGTATTCTTATAAACCGTTCACTCGCAGAAGGATATGTTTCACATCTATGGAAAAAAAATCTATTACTCCACTACATAAAGGTCTAAACTCTCATGAACTCTCAAACTATCGCCCCATCTCTATACTTTCTGCACTATCCAAAATCCTTGAGAAGTGTGTACACACACAATTACTCAAGTACCTCACTGATAATGATCTTCTATCTCTCACCCAACATGGCTTCCACCCAGAGCACACCATAGTTACAGCCCTGCTCTCTTTCACCGATGCTGTCAACAAAGCCTTAGTTACTGGTCACCCCATCAGCAAAGCCTTAGATACTGGTCACCCTACATCAGCAATCCTATTGGATCTATCTAAGGCTTTTGACACAGTATCACATATTAAACTGCTGATCCAATAAACAAAACTTGGCTGCACCCCCACATCCCTCAACTTATTTACATCATACTTAAACAACAGACAACATTCTGTAAAGTGGCATAACATCCAATCTGATTATGTCAGACAATGACATGCTCGACAAGCCACGTTGCTTCGCTAGGGATGGCTTGCACCTGTCACCACTGGGCTTTCGGATATTGACAAAGGCTCTTGCCACCCCCATAGTGCCTTTTTTAGGCAAGGCTCAAAATTCAAACCCACCCCCATAGACAGCACAAGGAACAAGAAACTAAGGGTAATGCTGCTAAATGCCAGAAGTCTTAACCTCAAGATGCACTCGAAGCTCTCCTCAGTATGGAGAACATCGATATCTGTGCAGTGACAGAAACCTGGTTCAAGGCTCCAGAGAGCACCCCAGCACTACCAGGCTATACCTCATATCATGCTTTTCAGCCCCAAAACCCAGACCGAACCACAAAAGGAGGGGGAGTTTCCATATTTATCAAGGATATCCACACCTACAGGTTAGTGGCATTGCACGAAGTATCGGAGACCATCCATGTGCAACTAACAGTGGGCAAGACTGCTTTTCAGTTTATAGCATCCAACAGACCACCCTCTCAAAGTCAGGAATCCCATTCGGCTTTCCTGAAAACATTGGAGAACATGAATATCTCTCCGAACACCATTATATTGGGCGACTTCAACTACCCAAACATTGACTGGGAGCACTACTCAAGCCCCAGCACCTTAGCCCAAAAATTCCTGGAAATTATAAACTCAAATGCTATGAAACAACTAGTCACCACTCCCACAAGAGGGGACAACATACTAGACCTGATCATTACCAACATGGGGACTCTATGCTCCACACCAGAAGTATATCCCTCATTGGTATGATCAGACCATAAATTAATTTCACTGGATGTCCACATCCCGACCCCACCCCCAGCCCAGAAAACCACAGTGAAAAACTTCTCAAAAGCGAACTTCTCACTTCTCAAAACCGAAGTGGAATCCTTCAAGGCCCCAGGGCCAGTGGAAACTACAGCCCAAACTGCAGAATCCTATATAAAAACATTCTACGGACATCTCCAGGAATGCATGGATCATGCTATCCCAAACAAAACCAAGACCCAATCATCCAAAGGCAGGCGTCCAGTCTGGTGGACCCCTGCCATAAATAAACTGTACAACAGAAGGAGGAAGCTACTACATGATAGAGCAAAATCCCTAATAGGGAAGGTATCTCTGATCAGTACTAGCAAAAAATTACGATCCCTCATAAAATCCTCCAAGGCCAGCTTCGAGAGAAAAATTACACAAGACACCAAAGACAATCATAAGGCTTTTTTCAGTTATGTTAGAAACCTGGGATGCAACTCCCAGACTTGTTCTGAGTTGATTCTAAATGACAAAAAATACACTGAACCCACAGACATCACCAATATCCTGGCAGACAGGTTCAGTGCAAACTTCTCCACCCGCTCCCCCCCCCAAAGAGCAAGTATCTATCCCAGCAGAGGGCTGCCTCCCAAACATCTCAGATGCTCAGGTGAAGGCTGCCCTCTCCAAAGCAAAAAACACTGCTTCCATGGGACCAGATGGCATCCCAGGTTGCGTCCTACATGAACTACAAGAGGAACTAATCCCTCAAATAAAACAGCTATACAATCTCAGTCTCACTACAGGATATGTGCCCACAGAATGGTGTACAGCAACAGTGGTCCCACTCCACAAAGGTGGAGCCTCTATGGACCCTGTCACAAGATGGGTCGCAAACTGGCTCAAAGACAGAACCCACAGAGTGAGAGTTGCTGGAGCCATGTCAGACTAGAAACCGGTCACAAGTGGCATCCCACAGGGTTCTGTCCTGGGACCACTCTTGTTCGGTATATACTTTTCCGCGGTACAGGCAAACGTGGGAGGACTATGGCTCACCAAGTTCGCTGACGACTGCAAACTGTGCGCCATAATCAACTCTCCAGCTGACACAAACATCCTTCGAAAAGGTCTCACAGAGACAGATAACTGGTGCCAGCGCCATGGTTTAAAGCTAAATGCCAAAAATGTATAGTCATATCCTTTGGCAAAAACAATGTGCCCACAAATTACCACATAGGCGGAAACCTATTAAGTACAGAGAAAGTTATTAGGGACCTGGGGACCCAAGTTGATAGCAATCTCTCCTTTGAAAACCACATTGCCAAAGTGGTTAGAAAGACCTTCTACATAGCCCACCTCATCACGAAGGGTTTCACATCTAGATCAAGAGAGGTAATCTTGCCCCTTTATTCATCCCTCATCAGGCCCATCATAGAATACAATGCCCCTTTTGGGATGTACCTTACCCGACACCTGCAGCAATTAGAAAGACCCCAAAAGTATCTCACCAAGAGGATCAAGGGTCTCAAACAGATGCCATATACTGCTCAGTTAAAAAACTCCAGCTCTACTCAGTTGCATACCGCCTACTTCGAGGCGATCTATGCCTGACATACAAAGCTATGTCAAATCCAGAATTAATGGACATGCTCCACCTCAGTAAATCTAAATCCCTTAGAGCCACATGCTCGAGGGACTTGAACCTCAGCACAGAAATAAATAGAACTTGCTGGAGGGACAGGTTCATAACCCAGAGGCTCCCTTCACTCTGGAATAGTATTCCAGTTCATGTGAGGCAGAGCACGTCACTGAATCTCTTCAAGAAGAATCTCGATAAATGGATGGGGGATCGTAGGTTTGTCCCAGGGATTACTCCCGTGTCACTATTAGACAGAGGCACAGTAAACTAAACCTTAAAAAGGGCACAGTATACTCAAATCAAGGGGTGGCGTAAGCCATACAGAATCGGGCTAGGCTTATAATTGCCCCAGGGCAGATAGCCTAGTATGAACCTATGAACCTATGAACCTAATATAGGAGTCCCACAGGGTTCCATTCTGGGAGCATTACTCTTCACCATCTTTATTAATGACCTCACAACTAGGTAAAATTATCCAATATGTCGACGATTCAACTATAATCTCTACTTCAAATAATTTCTCTGACCTCCTCACATTTACTCAAAATGCTTTTACAGAGATTGAATCATGGCTAAACAATTCACAACTGCTACTAAATGTCAAAAAATAAAACTTATATTATCCTCTTCAAAACCACCAGATATAGACTTCAAAATTTTCTCTAAAGACAGAATTAAAATAAAAATAGTGAAATTTGCCAAACTACTAGGTATTACAATTGACGACAAACTCACCATTGAAACACACATTCTCAACACAATAAAGAAAACACATTTTAAACTCGTTAAACTTTATTGTAATAAACTTTATATGGACAAAAAACACCAAAACAAAATTGGCAAGCACCTTACTCATCCCTGCCTTACTTTATGGTACTGTCATCTTTACTAACCTTCACTCAACCCTCAGCAACAAACTTTAATCTTGTTACTATAAAATAGCTAAATTCACCTCAGGAAAGCCTTACCACTCACACCACTGCCAAGCAATCTCTGAACTGAACTGGTTGGATTTCCCAAACTATCTTTGCTACACCCAACTAATGCCAGCCCATAAATTAATTTATAAACCAAATACCTGCCCTGCACTCTCATCAATACTACAAACTTATATTCCTTCATGAACCCTTAGATCCTCTAGCAAATTACTACTAATTGTAACCAAGCCCAATAAAAGAGTTGGACAGTGCTTATTTTCCGATAGCATTGCAAAAAAAAAAGGAACTCCTTATCCTCCCATATTACCAAAATTGACTGTACAAAGACATATAAAGTAGCATTAAAAACGTACTTCCTTGACAACCTCAAATACCAATGCAAATCAGACAAACCACCATAACACCAACACTACTTAATTCTAACCCAGTTTTATATGTCAAAATAACTTTCTCCCTGGACAGCATCTCAGCTCTATTACCACTAAAACTGTTTCAGCAAGAACTGCCATGTTTCTCACGGAATACCATAAAGAAAGAACTTGAGATTTTGTATTATAATACCAACTGTTATTGAAGTTCATATAGGCTCTGAAATATACTTGTTTGTTTGTGTCATTCGGCTTTTCCTGGTTAGGGGTCGCCACAGCGGAACTCCGGTCTGCTAATGATTGGCAGTAGATTTTTACGTGCTGGCTTGCCGGGCCTAACACACAACCTTCAACGAAGGAATGCCCATTCACGCGTGTTGCCACACAGAAGACGCTCTAACTGAGAATCGAACGGGCAACGTCTAACTGTGAGGCGACAGTGCTACCGCACAGATTTATATTGTCTATATATTTTACTTTTATAATTTTTTAAATTTGCTTATTTTTGCTATTTAAAATTTTTGTCTCCTGTCTGTATTTGACTGTAAACTGTGGAGCTTTGCTCCCCGGGCCTCCACTGAAAATGGGTTCCTGACCCAGTGGACTTTCCCGGTCAATAAATAAATAAATAAATAAATAAATAAATAAATAATTAAATAAAACAAATGAAATTAAAATTATAAAAAATGCAGAAACAATAATAAAGCAGTATAAAAAGTTTCAAATAATATAATTATTAACAAAATGAGAAATCATAAAAATGAAAACGTATTTAACAACAAAGAAATATGAAAATATGAAATTATATATAATAAACAAAACACAAGACATAATACCAAATAATATAATAATAAGTCATTTGATTACATAAATATTTTAATAATAAACATAATAATAAAAATAAGAAATCCATTAATAAATAAAAGAAGAGAAGGAGTGGGTGAGTTAAAAATAGAGGATTATTAGTAACTTCACAGATAACATACAAAGCTTTCTCCAATTAATGGTATTCTATTCTGTTACATTCTACTGTTAACAATACCAACTTCTAAGAATTTTTTTATTAAATGGAATACTTGTACAGTGATTACACATGACAGCTGACCATTCAAGCCACAGGTCTAGAGGTATGTGCTTTAAAAGCTACAGTGACAATTACTTAACAGTACTGTATTTTTTATTGATGACAAGCTAAACGGTATTGTAATCAGCTGAGCTTTAAATTTGGGAAGTATGGTATTAGAACCCATAAGCAGTGACTACTTAATACTGTACATTTCCTGTGGAATACAACATAATCCAAGCACTCTTTTCTTTTATAGTTTACAGACTCATGTTCATTGTTATCTGAGAATGTGCAACTGTTGCTTTGTGTTACAGACCATACTTCTTCACATTTTACAGCAAGATATCTTGACATATCATAAATTAACGTGGGTATAATGACCAATACGTAGGAACATTTTTAAATATCGCTGTTACACAAATGGATAGTTGCACAAGATTTGTGTTACCATACATCTTGACACTCATTATTTATTGACTTCAATATAAATTACTTGCCAGACAACTAGCAATCCTACAATGAACAGACCAAAACAGTGATTCTTAAATGTGGTTATACAGCAGAAATAAGTATAGTTGAAAGCTATGCTAAAGAGTAATGCATGCATACTTGCTTTTACAGTTCAGGTATGCATTCACAAGTTCATAAAACTGTACAATATTGCAATTAAGGCTGCAATAACAGTGCTTTATATAATTATGCTTACTTACCATGTGCTTCCTCATCCTGGCCAATCGCCTCATATGGGACCTTACATTTGAGGCCCTCGCTTCTGCACCTGTGGGAAAAGGGAAAAAGCATTATGAATACCAGTTTTTCCCATATTCAGCTTGAATATTTACAAGTACTAAATGTAAACCATACATACACATCTCTGGCATGTTCCCTGCCTTACAATTCCTGATCCAGTGATCAAGGGTATCCCTTTTCCTGTGGGGGAGGTCATCATAATGGTGACAAGATTGTTCACCAGTGCGAGAGATACCAATCTCACTGGTAAGGGCCCCTTTCCAAATTATCCCAGGCTTTAGATTTATATTGTGAGCTGGTATAATTCTCCTCCATCAGCTGTGGCCCATGATCCTTAACCAGAAGCCCAGTAAAGACCTTGAACTCCTGGACATTCCAGCACTGTACTCTGAAATGCAAACCCACTCCAATGCCTGGCATAGCTGCATAAGGTCGAGCTCAAAATATCTAAAGTACAGTTCCTGCCAATTCACTTTAATCATGTTTTTCTGCCAGTTGTGCATACTGAGAGTGCACTGTCTACATTTTGATACATTTGGAAAAGCCACATGCCACTTACCTTCA
>NC_056731.1:819554078-819599078 GCF_019279795.1 Protopterus annectens | reverse complement strand
ATGGTTTAGATGGAGGATTGTTTCTTTTTAGTGTATTTTTGGTGTAAGTTGAACTCGGAAGTATAGAGTTTGCCTATTTTTGTTATAAATTTAGTGTGGGTTTTTTTCATTTACATTTTAATCTATCAACATTTTGAACTATACATTTTAAACCCAGCACTGTGAAGCAGAATCCTCATCTACTGTGCTAGTGCACTCTGCTCTCTTTACTTATAGCCATACCATTTTGAGACATCTTCTGTTGATGAGATCTCTTCAGTTGTGTAAAAATTACTTATGACCCCCTGAGGACACATATGATAATGTCACCTGACAATTGCATAATCCAGAAGTAGTGGGCAAAACCCAGGTGTAGTCTCTAAACTCCTCAGGTAATCATGCTATTCATGCTCCACATGATGGGCAGCCATGATTGTTTTATGTTTCTCCAACCTTATTACTCATCTACCCTGTTGAATTAAATAAGTTGCTGAACGCAAAGTTTTTGTTTCCAAATCGTTTACCATTCTTTTAATAGGCTTGAGATTAACTATACATTTTTAATGTTTCCATATGATGCTCCATTCTTCTAATAACCTTGTGGGTAATTGTAAATGTTTCATGCTTCACATAATGTCCAATTCTTCTCACAGACTTGATGAGTAACTGTAAATACTGCATGCTTTTTGAATGAAATGTATACATTATGTATCTTGACTCAAGCACTCATGGCATGCCCTAACTATGCATGTTTGAAAACTACATGGGATCTGCATGGTTTACATCACACCTCACATCATCAAGCAGTAATTGCTATGTATTTGTAGCATTCTGTGATCACACAACCAGAAATAGCTGCAAGAAGACGGACAGTCAGTACTTTCCTTCTCTTGTTCGCCCAACTATGCAATACTCCGTGTATCTTCAGTTCAACTGATTTATTAAAAATGTTAAGTGGAACCAACTTCAATTACATATGGATAATTTAAAACAAACAAATGTTCCACGTGTTTTGTTTTCGGTTATCCAAAAACCTTTTTCAAACAAGTAATCACTCCGCCTCTTCCTTCTATTTAAAGCATCTGATGGCATCACGTGTCTCTTACAAAGTGTAAAAATACTTAGTTTCCATTAATCACATTGTCTAATATACATTCATTCATAAATAGAATACAGTGAAACCTGCACTATCATGTGTTGTTTTATACTTTCTTGCCATTATTATTTTGTGTCCATAATTATTTGCACCACTTTGTAAACAATTAAAAATAAACACTATAAGTTACCTATATTTAGTTTTAAAAATGATGCATTCGTAAATCATGTTAGTAGCATTTATTAAATGCACTACTTTAATGCATTCACACCACCGCTGTCATGTATTATTTTAATACTTTATGTTCTTTCCTGTCTTCCGATGTCTATAAATACTTAGAACACTATATTGCTGTTTTAAAGTAAGTGCTGTGATAGCTTATAATACATATATTACCTATTACTTATATGCATTCAAACAATTACTATCATATATTATTTATATGCTTTATGTTCTTCCCTGTTTCCGATGTCTATAACTGCTGAAAACTTTATTATCATTTTAAATAAGCACTATAGGTTACCTATATTTGTTCTTAAAGGGAATGCATTATAAAACATATTAGTAGCGTTTATAAACAGCGTTACTTATTCACCCTCATCTATCATTTGGAAATATGTATACATACCCATTCATGTAGGAACTCATGAGACAAATGTCTTACATAGATACTCAAACAGTAATAAAAATATACCTGATAATAAGATTATATTACTAAAGATGACTAAGTAAATTGTGCACAAACCTATTTACAAACTAGATCACTACAAAATATCGCTACGCTAGTCTAACGTCTAGATTGCATAAGTCCATAAGATCGACAACTATAGTCGCCATTTTGTAAGTCATTCTATCTAACTGTACAAAAATGAAATCTAGATGTGTACTAAGTTCTTATAACTTATGTACTAATCTTATATCTCTAAAGTCTTATGGACATTAAAATATAATTACATTAGTTATTTCTGTCCAAATTCTTTAACCTTAAAATACATAGAATCGAAGAAATTTCATTTATACCTGGATGGACACATGCATTTGTAATGAGTTGCCACATTAATTCTAGTCTTTCAAGCAAAAGACTATCAGGTCCACCTCTTTTGGTTATTCTTATCTGATCGATAACTCGGAACTTAAAGCTGTGTCTTGGATACTCTATCGTATGTCTTGCCAACGCATTGTCTAGTTTATTATGACTAATACTATACAGATGTTCATACATTCTTTCCTTGAGTATCCGTATAGTTTTTTCTATATAAAATGCATGGCATTGTTGACATTTAGCTAAATATACAATCATTTTACACTGGCAATTAAATTTATTTTTGGTGTTATATTTCATATTTCGAGTAATAAATAACCTTCCTGTTTCTATGTATTTGCAAAAGTTACACATCAAAC
Source organism: Protopterus annectens (assembly GCF_019279795.1). Lineage (NCBI taxonomy): Eukaryota > Metazoa > Chordata > Ceratodontiformes > Protopteridae > Protopterus > Protopterus annectens. The sequence goes on along the minus strand of NC_056731.1, from coordinate 819,596,602 downwards.
ATTTTGTCATCCCTGGATTCCTAATCATTCTACTAGGCTGGTTTTCAAAAATGTTTTTTATATTCCTTCCTTTTTTAAAAATCATCTTAGGAAGTTGTGTAAGTTTTTCCTTACAAATGGGTCATTTTCTAGAATTTCCCAATTTTTATAGATGACTTTCCTTAAATCTTCCGTGTTGATACTATATGGTGTGATGAAACTATAGCTTATGTAACTCTGTTCACTTTGAACATTTTCCATAGTTAATGGCTCATAATTTCACTTGTTAGTTTCATTTTCAATACTAAGGATAGGTTTATATATTCCTCTCTTTCTCTTTATGTTAATTTCATTAATGAGGTCATACACTAAAAGTTGTGGGTAACCTCTACTCTGAAACATCATATCAAGCCTATGACATTCAGCTTGAAAGTCATTATCTAGACTAACCATTCTAGCAGCTCTCACCAGATGTCCCTTTACCACTGATCTTTTATGGTGGAATGGGTGACTGGTAAAATGTAATAAACTGTTAGAATATGTATCTTTTCTAAAGATAGTACTAACATAACTATTATGTGTACTATCTTTTCTTAGTTCTATATCTAGAAAGGAAATTTTATTTTCACCATAATTTGAGGTGAACTTCAAAACGTCTGTAGTGTTGTTGAAATAATGGAGTAGTTCTTTAGTTGTGTTTTCATCACCTTTTATTATGACAATATGTCATCCAGGAATCTTGTATAATAAAATAATATATTTTTAGTGTATGATTGATTCTTAATGAATTCATCTTTCCACTGGGCCATGACCAGATTAGCGAAGCTCGCCCCCATTGGAGAACCCATTGCAACCCCCACTTTTTGCAAGTAGAGTGCATTGTCGAATGTAATGTAATTATTGGACAAAACTATGTCCAATAGTTCCTCCACTAGGTTGAATTTGTTACGTGCAATTCCTAGATTTTTTTACTTTCTAGAGGTCCATTCTATCCCTTCTTGATGGGGAATGAAAGTATACAGATCTTTTACATCGATCGTCATAAAATTTAATTCTTTCTTAAATTCTAGTTGGTTAATTTCTTTCAAAAAAGACCATGAATCCTTGCAAATTTGGCCCTCAAACTTGATGTATTTTTTAATATAGAATCCACTACTTAAGCACAACTATAGGTAATATTGTTGCATGCATCCACTAATGGTCTCAGTGGGGGATTTTCTATATTTTTGTGTGCTTTAGGTACACCAAATAATAATGGGATTTTTGGTGCTAACATGGTCATGTAATTATACATATCTAAATCAGTCTTTGCCTCTGTAAACAAATCACTAATATATGTTTTTATTCTAGCGTACGTGATATTCAGTTCATTTCTCGAGACGTTGTCATATGTCTCACTATTTAATAATGATTTCATCATTCATTTGTAATCTTCTATATCCATAATAACTAACCCCCTCCCTTATCTGGTTTCATAAATCTGAGGGGTAGCTTTTGTATATAGTTTATTGCACATCTTTCTTGTTCAGTAATATTCCTTTTGTTTTTTACCATCTTACTGTTCTCTATACTATGTCTTAAGTCTATTTTGCACATTTTTTCAAACAATGCTACACTGTTCTGTAATGGTGGATTATAGATACTAGTAATGTAAAATTTAGACTCTTTATGGGTATTTATCCCCATAATTACTGCCAAATTGACTTTGCGCACAAATAATTTAAAGTCTATAAGAGTTTGTGCTAGTTGTGCCTTCTCCGCTACCGCGAAGATTTGGCCTTTGGCAAAAAGTTCAACAAGTTCAGGATCAATGACAGTCTCTGTGTAGTTGTAGACTGTAAAGTCTCTTTGTGTGTTAGTCAATAGTTTACAGTACCTTGTGTTATTGTGGTGCACATCGTCTACTTCCTCCTCCTCTTGTCTTGTAACGCTGTTCAAAGTCAGAACTTTTTGTAATTTCTTGATCAGTTTTCTCAATATGTCTATAGCTAAGATCTCAAGGTTTATCTGGTAATGTTTAATCATTAATTCAAGGAGTTCTGTTCCATGTCTGTCAAACATGTTTAACAAATCTTTATGGAATGCTGACCCCTCTTCTAACCCTGTCGGGTAAATTAAAAAATTAAAAATGTCTAAATTAACCATATGTAATTGAAGTTGGTTTCGCTTAACATTTTTAATAAATCAGTTGAACTGAAGATACACGGAGTATTGCATACTTGGGCGAACAAGAGAAGGAAAGTACTGACTGTCCATCTTCTTACAGCTATTTCTGGTTGTGTAGTCATAACAGCTTTTACCTGGTGTGTTCAGTATTCTGTAATCACACACATTGAAAAATGTGACACTGTGATGATGAAAATGACATACTAGGATTTTGTGGTTATAATGGTGCAGTGCATAGCCAGGCTTGTGTAATGACCGCTCTTGAAAATCCATTGTATGGCATGTTTACAACACACTTTGCAGGGAATAAATAGTTGATAATAAGCAGATGACATGCATAGAGAGTAACAAAGTTATTAATGTACAACTTTAGCTGGAACATTTGAAGAAGAGATTCAACTTTGTTATGAGATCTGTAAAACATTTTAATGCTTGTCCATGTTTCTAATTTTTTCCAATTTGCTGCATGAGATTTAATTAAGCACAGATGAATGATCATGCTCATTCTGAACTCCCACTGCTTTGCAGTATGAACAGGCTGCACAGTGCATTTAGAAGTAGTTTTCCTTAGCTGCAACACATCTATTATTACTTCTAAAGGTGCATCTATTTATATGTTTTGTTTGTTAAAATGAGAAGGTCATCTGGACATTACTAGTTTTCACTGAGGTCTAGAGAGAAAAGCTCCCATAGCAGTTAAGGCATATGCATAGATACAGTTAAATAGTGCATATGGATTAGATCAGAATAAGTAAAATTCATAGCATCCTGGCACACTTCTCCAATGGTGATAAGCCAAATACTAATGACTGATTATTCCTGCCACTAGCAAGTAATGTTCTGTCAACCCCATGTGGTCATCCATGCTGTGAGATCACATAATAGTACAGCTACAACATTGTGCTTTTTCATTGTTGTTGCACAATCTTGAAGTTCGTCCAGAGATTCATAGCTTGAGAATTGTTGAGGAGTGATTCACATCATGGGATTGGATTCATTCTCTCTCTATACATAAATATGTGTACTTATTTGTAAGTACTAAATTGTCAGAATGTCAAAAAGGGATGGAATGAAAACACATATCTATTACAGTGTGCATATATTGAAATATCTATAAGATGGAAGGCTGATTATACTATTCCCATCATCCAAACAAAAGTGGGGGGAAAACTTCAGAGATACTTCCCAATAGACACTAATGGGGAAAAATATTTAAAAAATGTAATGACAAAATGCAAACTATAATAAAAAGCACATCTGGAAATAAAAATACATCACAAATAGTTAAACAAAGTCTCAAAACAAAAAGTAGTATAACATAAAAAATACCTTGCATTGACTTTAGTGGGAAAATCTCTGTGGGTGTAATACTGAAAAATCTAACACCATAGTGCTCTGAAGATTGAGGAGTTATTAATATTCACAATTCAAGTTTTATCCACTGGAATAATGAAGTGTATGCTGGTTTTGATTATATTATGGTTATATGTACATAGATGGGTATTCAAAAAATTCTCATTCTATTGTATTCCAAAGTTTTTGGAGTTATTAAAGGGACAATGTAACAGACAGTGCTAATGTGTGATATGTAAATGAGTTTTAACATTGACAATACAGATTTTTATCTAAAGTACTAATGCAGTGTATGTTGGCTTTGCTTACATGCACACACATCTGCACGCATATATACATACACTGACATATACGTGCACACACACACAGGAGTGTGTGTGTGTGTGTGTGTGTGTGTGTGTGTGTGTGTGTGTGTGTGTGTGTGTGTGTGTGTGTGTGTGTGTGGATGTGTGTGTGTTTGTATGTGTGTGTGAGGAAAAAACATACTCTGCCTGAACATCATAGTGATGCATTTTTCCATACAGCCACATAGATACATGATCTCCCTATACAGAGGTAATCATATATACATGAATGTCTTGGAATAGTATAGACTTGTATTTTATATTCATTACACTATTTTGCTCTCAACTGCCAAACATCACTAATGGGCATCAAGCTTATTATCTGCAAAATGTGCAACTTGCCAGGGATTAGTAGCACACACTGTCAATATTCACAAACCCTCGCTCACCTAATAGTATGTGCCAAAGTCTGTAGGTCTTAGAGAGTAGGCTAACATTGGTGTAGGTGGATGATGCCCTCACATTGATTCAGATCTGAGTTCATGTATGCATGCCAGGTATCAGTAAGACTTGGTGCTGGGAAACAATTATGATGTTTTATTAGGTGTTAGTAAATGAGAAAGGATACTTCAGTAGAATAAGGACACATGACATTCAAGATACAGGGCAAAACAAGCACAGGGAGGTACAGAAATATACTACTACACTATAGAGGCAAACAGCATGATACAACTGACAATAAAAATCAAAGGAGGGGTGAGACATCTTCATGTGCCACCTTGCCTAGAAAGGTTACTGAATGCACCTGTGTAAAAAACATAGTTGCTGCATTGCTGTGAACTGTGTTACTGTGCACCCAAATGGTAGAAGAAGAATGACTGCTGGCATGACATGAGAAGCCCTTCCTGTCCATGGAGACTATCACAGCACAGCAAACCACATGCTGAACTACAGATATACTATATGTTTGCAGACATGGCAATGTACACATAACAAAGCTAAGAGTAGCTCCCTTCGTGTAAAAACTCAGATGAAAACCCCAAAAAACAATGCCAAGACCTGGCATGTATACCAAAATATGATTTTTATTGTTGTGCACTTTCCTCCAAAGTGGACTTCTTATTTGTTCTGAAGAAGTCCTTTTTGGATGAAAGTGCACAATAATAAAAAGCAGTTTTTAGTAGACATTGCAGGCCTTGGCATTGGTGTTTGGTTATGAATATCTATGCAATTAAACCATGCTGCACATAGTAATATGCCATGGGCACATTCCTGGCAAACCAGCCATTACTACTAGCAGCTGTGAAACCATACTAGTAAAACTCAGTGTTCTGTTATTGCAGAGATAAAATGCACCTAGCACATCAAAACAGCAACTGTGCATGAACACATACAAACAAATGCTAGTTACAAATAATAAAGGCAATGCTCTTTCATTTATAGTACCCAACCATGTTGCATGCATACCATCAATGAATACATAACTATCATTCCTGTTCTTGTACACACTGAATGTGAAATGTATAGCATATACAATGATGTATGTTGCAATAATGTGCCACTTACACTGTATTATGGTATGTAGGAATAATGTACCTTCAGTATCATACATAAATTATGGTGGTGTAGACATTCTATGCCTACTATGTCATACGTGTAGTGTTTTATGCAGTGTCCTACAATTTGGAAGATATAAGCAATATTGAGATATGTCACTCATGGGAAGCTATACAGACATGAGAATGTGGATGCATGACATTAATGGTCATGTATCCCACTGCAATGACATAGTGATGCCACTGTTTCACATTTACACAATATTGTTATTTGCAGTTTACACAAGCAACTGGTACCAACTGATATCAGAAAAGTAAATAATGGAAATGTATTGCTGCATTTAGCACATCCTCACACACATACAATGGGCTGAATGCAAATAGGTAAATATTGGCACCATCACAGTATCATCATAGCAATTTTTGGGGGGGCCTTTGGCAAAAGGTGTGGCAGAGATATGCGTATGTGTATGTTATACACAACACAGTAATGAACAACAGCAGCAACTCTATCATATTCAGTGTGCATCAAAGTCATGCAAACATACTGCAGCACATGTCAGGAGCTGATATGTGTGGCATGGCATTCCTCCACATGTGCTGAAAGGGGTGCAAAGGACATTAATGTGCATGGCTTTAAGTTCACTTACAAATGAGACAAAGTGCATGAGCAACACGTGCACAGTGCTGACACAGGTCATCTGTGAGTGTGTCATGAAAATGCTCTTGACCATCTTAAGACTAATTGTAGGGGGTTAGTAAAAAAAACACTTGGGGTTTAATTTGATAAGTGCCACACAAAGATTCAACACTGAGCAAAAGTCAGGAAGCACTCCACCATATGGAATCTGCTAGTGACCACTATTTAGAGGACATCTGTGATGTGTATATGTCTGATATATAACTGCGACCTAGCAGTAGTCAGCATGGGCACCCACAGACAAGATCAGGTGTGGAACACATGCACTGGGTATGTGACACTGTCGACAACACCTGAAAGGCCTTATCCATAGAATACATAAAAGTGCAGTGAGGCAGTTTATCCATGGATGGCAAAATAGATGGAACTCTACAAAATGATTCATGACAATGTGATGCCAGTGGGAAACATGTTGAAAATGTACAAAACATCTAATGAACACAAGAGTTCTATGTTGCCCTACCTGATGTAAATGAGATTCACCATATGCACTGACTCCAAATATGGAGCGTAACATAGACATTGTATCCCTCAACCATGTACACTTCCTTCCTGCCCATACTTTTCAGGACTGAACATGGCACAATATCCCTCTTTCCTCCAAGGTACAGCAATTTCAGAATTAGTATATGTTAACAGCAGGGTTGTGGAATGTACAGCTTCCAACACAAGGAGAAGTAACCAGTAGCACAAATGCTTTATTACCTTTATACTGAGTTTCAATATTTGCTGAGTAATTAGTGCATTCAATGCATATTTATCTTACTTAGCTAGTCCTTGCAGTTAAGAGCACACAGTTTGATTCCTTCCACTTCTATTTGTCTAATGTGTGGCTCTGAGCAAGTCACTTAACATAACAGCACTCTGGGATGGCACCTGAAAAAGGACCCTTATGTTCAGTGAGCTAACCCAGCTAACAAATGTAGAAAGAAAGAAAGAAAGAATCAGTTCCATCACTTTCAGTCACAGATTTCATACTTCAGAGCACCAAACAAAAAGTAAAACATTAGCTTAAAAATGATGAAACAAAATCACGCCAAACAATAATACAATACTAGAGGCATTCATGTTGGTGAAAATACAAATGATGAACAGTGCGTGCTGTTTTCCACCAAGCTTCTAAAGTAGTGGTTGCGGGGAATGTGATGGGAGAACAGAATTCCTGGACACATGTGGTGGTTTTGCAGGGCATTTCAGAGCCAGATTTGATGGGCAGACAAATAAGGAGTATATCTTCCGGAGGACAGAGTCAATAAATAGATACTGCATAAACTCTACATGACAATAGTCAGACCAGACCTTAAATATTTCGTGCAGTTCTGGCGCCTATATAAGGAAAGGGATACCAGGCTGCTGGAAAGACAGCAAAAGAAAGCCACCAGAGAGATGCATAGAATGATTCAGAAAGCATATGACCAGGGGCTAGATGGGCTATGAGTCTATTTACTTAATGCCAGAAGTGACAGAGAGACCATGAAAATGGTACCCCAAATCATGTCAGAAAGATGCTAGGAGGACTCTGATCAGAGCAAGAGTGAGAGAGCTGTGGAAGAAAGAAAGGACACAGGCAGCAGTTTATAGGGGCTAATTACTCCACAAAAATGACAATAACTTCCAGGAGTTATTTTATTCAAAACTTTTAAGCACTTTCTTCTCTAATCCACAATAATATGGCACTTTTTAGAGCAATGCAAAAGAATGCAACTAGAGTTTAAATATTTGATTATTAAATCAAATGAGTGCAAAACAACCAATAAAATCTTAAAAAAAGACAACTTTTTTAGACATATAATAAAATGTTCACTAACAATGTTCATAAAAATAGTACCTGATCTGTATGCAGCCCTAAGCAGACTGGCAAGATATCCATCTGCAGCACATGTATCAACACTGCCATTGTATGTGGTGTTTCAACATGCTAGTTTTCTCTTCCTCTATATAAGTTTGTATCATAACTCTCTGTTGCACAAAACTTAATGTACTATTATCTCAAGTGAACCCTCTTCTATCATCTCATCTCCTTCATCTTCTATGCTCCTCCACCCCTCCTTCCTTTCTTTGGGCTGCTCCAACCCTTTATCTTATCTTCCTATGTCTTAGATTTTGAACAAGTCTTAATAGTAACAAATATTACATAAAACCTATTAATCTATGCTTATTGATAATATTGCAGTGCATAAACCTCCCTATATTTAAAAAATATGTATATTCATATATAAACCATGTAACTGTTATTTTTAATGAAAAGTGTTTGTAAATAATGTAACTGATGTCAAGGATGTCTGAATAATGGAACATTTCTCCCCGGGCCTCCGCTGAAAACAGGCTCTGTGGAACCTAGTCGGACATTCCCGGTCAACAAATGTTAAATAAATAAATAAATAAATAAATAAATAAAAAATAAATAAAATAATGGAACAGTTACTCATCAATGAAACTGATTGCAAATGATGAAACAATGCAAATGATGTCCGTGATGTCTGCATTATGTAGCTTTTCTCCCCTGACCTTCACTAAAAAAAAGGCACTGCTCAGTTGGACTTTCCTGGCAAACAAATGCCAGTAAATAAAATAAATAATAAATAACCATTTCCTAAGTCTTTATATACCCTACAAAATCTTCCTTTCCTCTTCCATGTCCAGTTATCCCATATGATACTCTGTCCTCACTCTCCTATTAATTTTCATTCATCCTCAGCTCCATCCATCTTTACACTGCCTTCCTCATTTATCTATACTTTATTCTTTTGTCCCTGCATATGGCTAAAATAACCTTGCAATATCTCAAAATCTGTGATTATAAGATAGTTATGGTTACTCCCCCTCATACAATATTATCACACCAAACACCCTCATAATACTGGCTGTTCTCCAAACTTCACCTTACAAGATTTTTCCTTTCAGTATAAACCTTTTAATTTCCCTCAAAGACTCACCTTAATTTTTTTCTGGTAACCCCCACTTAATTTACACCCACACAATCTTATCTTCAACAGTATAGTTGGTCAACATCTGTTTAGCCAACATTAGCTCACTAAGCAGATGGTCAACAGGTGTGTGAAATTGCACAGTTCTAAGGGTACAGAAATATGCCCTTTCCCTGAGATTGTGTGATCTCAGAGTTAGTATACATAATTAGTAGGGGGCACAGACCCCTCACAGGGGTACAGCAGGGTTTGCTCCTTTGCAAACAAAAAAGATGTTTTATTATATTTTTTTGCATGCACTGAGTTTGTCAATTGGAGCACTCATAGTAGAGTGTTAACATTTGTAAAGTCAACATTTTGTGATTGATTTGTAAATTCTGACATTTAGGTGCTTTGCTCAGTTTCAGTACACCTATCTATTATCTATCTATCTATCTATCTATCTATCTATCTATCTATCTATCTATCTATCTATCTATCTATATGGTTGCCATTCACTCCATCAAATCAGCTGCTCATCAGTGGAGTACATGACTATGAATTATTATTGAATTTTCTGTTCTTGACATTTTTAAGATTTTGGATGAAGTGAACATTGAATTTCTGCAGGTAAGTTAAGTGCAGGCTTGGGAAACTAATGACAGAACATTCAGATATTATGAAGGTATTGGCATTAGTGGGGTGGGAGTGTTTGTGCATGTGTAGATGAGTTAAGTAAGGAGACAGATTTAGTGTAATGCATATGTAATGGCAGGCATGTGTTTATGTCTGAGCAATATTGTTTATTGGCAGTGTTTTCAAAAGTATGTTGTAGTCATTAATAAGATGATGGGGTGTAGGTCTGGCACACTGTGTGTTCCATTTGTATCAATTGAACAACAATGAATTTTACCTCCCATGGGTTGAGTAATGGATGACAACAGTGTATTTTAACTTCCACAGGCTGAATAATGAAAGATAATGATTACCAATGTTGGAGGACTGACAGCTTTATAGAAGTGAGTATTCTCCTTATTCAACTAATTTGTATTCATTGCATGACCTTATTTGGACAGAGTAGAAGACTCTAGTCAGTCATACAGGATGATATTTTTTGAGAACTCATTTACAGACAGCAAATGCATATTTATGAAGCTTTGCATACATAAAGGACACTGCACAAAAGAAACAAGCATATTGCCAGGAAAAAAAAAACAGACTTGGTGAATACCACACTATCAGCTGCTGCTTTACTCCCTGTGAGATAACACCACTGATGATATGATAGTTTTTTTCTGGATCTAATGAAGATACATCTATGTTTGCCATGGCTGGATACATTGAGGTGACACACACACACACACACACACACACACACACACACACACACACACACACACACACACACACACACACACACACACACACACACACACACACACACACACACACACACACACACACACACAAGTGCTCGTGCATATGCACACATACACTTACACACACACACACACACACACACACACACACACACACACACACACACACACACACACACACACACACACATATATATAAACACATTCTGTGGAACAGGATTCCCATCCTGGTGAAGCAGTATTCTTTCCAAATTCTACTTAAGTCCAACTTGGACTAATGCATGGGTAATCAGGAGTTCACCCCTTGTCTGTTGCCTGTGTCTGTGATGGACAGAAGCAGTCAGTAAATCACCCCCTATATAAATTAAATTTGTGGGTCATATTTGGGTTGCATGTATAGCCTTATAGCCTGGAATACAACTATGAAGCTATGACCCTATGACACCCAAGCATCTATAGACCAGTAAGCACATGACAGACAGGCATGGAACTTTTAACATAACTTACATATAAAAGTACATGGTATAGCTCATCAGTTCCACACATATAAGAAGTAGCACAGCATAAGTGCATATGCCAATAATATGCAAAATAAAACAATGTTAAAATAACCAGGAAGTGTTACAGTTTGGAGACAGCAGAATGAAAGGTGAGGGGATATTGAAAGTAATGCAGGGCAAGCCAACATGGAAAAACATTTCCAATCATGGGTCATCGTTAAGTACATACATCCTTCTCATATTGTAGACACTGATACAAGGTACTCCTTGTAGCCATGGTTGTCGAGAACAGTGTATCATCCACATTATAGATGTGGACAGTTAAATAAAACTGATAAGCTGATCTCATAATCTCATTAATCATTTATTCACTGATTTATATATTTACTATTTATTGCTAAGCAGGTTGTTCAGCTGTGTTGAACCCTATTTTAAGTGGAGACCAGGTACAAAAATACCTAGAAGGTTATAGTTAGAAAGCTAACAAAAAGACATTCAAATGCACTAAAAAGAAAAATATAATGAGCCGCTCTGGTGGCATAGAGGAATAAAGCCCTGACTATGGCCCAGTCAACCTGTGTTTGAATAATGGCTCAGGTGACTGACAGAATGGTAGGGAGGGTGGTTGGGCCAATTTCAAGTGGGAGGGCATTCATCACTGGTGTTCTCTTGGGGGGGGGTCCAATTAGGGAGTTGCCATTGGTCATAATCAACAATCATGGGTGGCGGTGAAGGAAGTGGGTAGAGCAAATAAAAAAACCCTCCCAGGATACATGCAAAAATGACTGAGCCTCCAGCATGCCCTTAGGATCCACAACTGGTCCCAGCAAAACCAGAGCAAGTCCAAGGGGTAGGAAATAAGCTGATAGACTCAGCATGGACAGGGGAACTGGCAACAGGGGTGGATAAATGATGTTGCAAGGGGGATGAGTAAATGAAGACAAATGTTTAGTACGCAAGTGGTAATCACTAAAATGAGAATACCAATGTGTTAATTCATATGCTAAAAGTATGGGATTGCACTATCTTGGAAATGTTGCCTTATTTCAATGTACAGCAATCTTAGATTTATCAAAACGTGAATGCACTAAGAAGGGAGATAAACAGAAAAATTCAAAACTAATTCCAAGCAAACCTCAAATATCATCACTAGTTCAGACTTCCATAAATTTACTTGTTTTAGCATTCCGTTTATGAAACAATCCTATTTTGGGTTTCATTTGTAATAAAGTAGTGCTACTGAAGTCTGAATTGGTGGTGATATTTAAGGTTTGCATGGAACTGGTTTTGAATTTTCCTGGCTATCTCTGTTATTAGTGCATTCAAGTTCGGCTCTTCATTTCTTTTTTTTTTTTTCATCAAAAATGTTTTATTTTTCAAATACATTTAAATTCCATTGTATTTATACATAACATCGTAAATAACTATGTACACTATTTACATTAGCCTGACACTATAGCAGATCTTAATGTATACAGTCACTTTATAACTATGTCCAATCCATTATCAGAGTGTCTGATCAATTATTGTATAGTGTCAATCAACGATAAGACGTTTCCCCACGGGTTGTTGATAAATGGCTTTAGATAAATTCTTAGTTCTTTAATTTTAATTTCCAATAATGCTGTGGTCTTCAGTAGGCTGTAGAAGTCTTCCAAAGTTGGTATTGTGTTTGTATTCTATCTTTTTGTTATACACTTCCTTGAAATTGCAAGTATAGTCCATACTAGATACATGTTTGACCTATTCAAATGCGGACCTTCATTTACATTTAATAATACTGGATCTTTAGTTAAATAAAATGATTCATTAAATAAAGCTTGTAGAAAGTTATTAATACCATTCCAAAATGGCTTAATTTTAACACAGTCAAAGAAAATGTGGTTCCATTCTGCATTGTGTACTTGCTGACATCTCCAACATATTCCTTTTATGGAAGAATTAATTTTACTGATTCTGTCTGGGGTTAAGAATGCTCTGTGCAAGTATTTCCAACTAAAAAAAACTTTCCAGTATTGTGTAAAGGATGTATATTTTATAGATAATAAGATATTTGTTTTAATATCTTCAGTTAACTCTATTGTGTCCTTTTGTTATATATTTCCAATATGAGGCTTTGGGTGTTGTTTTATAGTTTATCAATATTTTGTAAAATTTTGAAATACTGTTTCCCCTCTCAAAGTCATTATATATGATTTCATATATGTATTTTGTAAATTTAGATGTTTCTTTAAATGAAGAATTGTTAATTATCCTACTTAAATCTTGCAAATATGACAGAATATTCTGTAAAGTTAGCCAGTCGTTGTGGAATTGTGTATGTTGTTTTTATTATTTGTATATCTAAAACTTTTAGTTATTTGATACATTGGAGCCACTAAACAAATCCTTTCTGTTCCCAGGAATTAATACTTTCTCAATATATTTATGTGGAATGTTCTTTGTGACTATAAATGGTGGTAAAAGATCAAACCAGATTTTTAAATCTATATTTGCATTAATAATTTTCCTAAATGAGTCAATGCAATAATTAATCATACGAGTTTTAGTGTGCTTAGTTATGTTATATTGCATACTAATACATAACATGTGCCATGGCAAATTATTTTTATCTGTTATTTGAACTTTTTTTGTAAATCAAATTCATTTATTGATATTACAGTTAGTAATTCTTTCCAATTTCAGAGTAATTTGGACTTATCCAGTCTGAGATTGTTTTAGATATTGATGCTTTTATATATGTTTCTACATCAGGAAAGTTTAATCCTCCCTGTTTCCATAGTCTGATATGATGTATTAAAGCTATTCTGTTTCTTTTGGGAAACCATAAAAATGTTATTAGGCATGAGTTTATTTCTTCAAGTATATTCCTTTCTGGTAACAGTTGTATTGCCAAAGCTATATACAGGATCCTGGATAGTAAAACAGTTGTATTAACTGTAGTCTATCTTCAAATGTTAATATTATTTTGTTCTACTTTTCCACAGAGATTTTAATTGTATTGATGATATTATTGTAGTTTATGAGACTAATTCATTATTATCCTTGCATAATTCAATTCCTAGATATTTTAAGGTAGATTCTTGTCTCCCTATGATGTGATCCCCCTTAGTCTGCAGTTCTTTTTTTTTTATTTAAAAATAAAAATTTTGATTTTGATTTTTTAAAAATGAGTCTTGAAATTGTGTAAAATTTGTCAGTTGGTATATCTAATTCTTATAATGTCTCTTTTGTATTAGATAATGTTAGCAATATTTCATCAGCAAATAGCATTACTTTAGAATTGTATTGTTCATAAACATCTATTCCTTTGATTTTTATATTGTTACCAATTGAATCTGCCAATATTTCAATAGCCAGAGCAAATAGATTTAGTGACATGGGACATGCTTGTTTAGTGCCCTTTGTTATATGTATAGATTCAGAGGTGATAGGACCTAACTTGACATACGCTAAATTATTTGTATATACATTCTTTAGGAGATGAACAAAGGATGCATGAAATTCAAATAGCATTAGGATTTGGAATAAATAGTCCCAATTTAGGGAATCAAAGGCTTTCTCTATACCTAAACCAATTATGAATGTTTATTTTCTTTATTAACATAATCTATAAGATAAATTATCCTTCTAATACTGTCATGTGTGTGTTTATGATATATAAATCCAGTTTGATCATTATTTATTGTTTTGAAGAGTGGTATTGTCATTCTGTTAGTTAATATTGTCATATATATCTTATAGTCATTATTTAATAATGATATAGGTCTATATGAGGTACAGAGGTTTGGGGATTTGGTTTCCTTTAGGATTGGTGTGATTAAGGAATATCTCCAAGAGGGTAGTATTAAAGCTTGTGACTGAATTTTTAATAGAGTTCTATGGAAGAGGGATAGTATTTTTGAAGGAAAAAGTTTATATATTTCCATAATTATGCCACCTATACCTGGAGCTTTATTGTTTTTGCCCTCTTTTATTGTATCTGTAGTAGGACATGGGTGCTTGCAGATCTAGTTTTAATTTTTCTAGTATTTTTTTATATTAGAACATTTTTCATCTAGATTTAATTGATCGATATATATATTTTCTTTTTGGAAATGTTCCATATAGTGATTTCTATAGGCATCAAGAATGTCACCTATATCTGAGATATTTTCCCTTTCTTTTCATGGAAGATACTTTTAATGTTATAAGCTTTATTGTATTTTGATTCTTATGGATAAATTATGTAGATATTTGCGAGAAGTGGCCAAGGTATTAATTTTTAGTTTTTCCAAAGCTAAACTAGTTTTATGTGTTATAATTTTGTTGTATTTATTGTTTAGTACTTCTGCATTCTTTTTCATTTCCAAATAATTTTGATTTTTTTCAGCTTTTACTGACAAAAGTTTGGATTGTAGATCTAATAATTCAGAATCCCATTCTTTGATTTTTTTTTTATACCAAGTTAGGGTATTACTATATATATGTAAGCTTTTAATGAGTACCATATCATTATTTTAGTTATCTCTGTGGTGTAACTAATATCTAAGAAGAACTGTAATTCAGATAATAACCAGGGTTTGAACTCTTTAATTTTAGTTATATATGCTGGAATTCTGGAGTTAAAGATTAATGGTTTGTACTCATTTTGTAGTTTTAGTATCAATGAATTAGGTCTGAAAAGGGGCAGAGAGTGATTGAGAAATGAATGATTTTAGAGTGTAAGTCATGGGCAGCAAATGTTTTATCTATTCTAGTTTGAGTACCAAATCTGTGATCTTGATGAGAAAAAAACAAAGATTTATCTGCTTTAAATTTGAAAGTATTTACAAGATGAAATGATTTTACCCACTTGTTTAAAGCTTTTGATACAGCATATATATGCAGTGGTCTTTTATTTGTAGTTTCAGAAATATAAAATATGCAGTAAGTTAAAATCTACTCCTAATATTGTTTCCTTTATAATTATTGGAAATGAAATCCAAGTATTTTTTAACAGTTCCTGTTCCAATGCCTGGGAACCAGTATAGATTGGTGAGGGTCCATATTCTGTTATTATATTTAATTATTATTAATGCCATAAGGCCTTCTTTATCTTCATATTTATAAATGATTTCTGGATTAATCACACTTGTTTTCCATCAAATTGTTACCCCTTTCATCTTTGTCTTATAAGTGGATTGCGCCAATATCATATATTCCTTAGGATTCCATTTGTAATTGTCATTTGTTTTGAAATGAGTTTCTTGAAGGAAGACTATTTGTGCTTTGTTCAGTTTTAAATATTTCAGTAGATTTGATCTCTTGCTAGGATTGTTTAAGCCATTTGTATTTAAAGATAATAAAGTTAAATCCATCTTAGGTTATTTAGACTATGTATTTTTTGTTTTATTGTAACTATTAAACATTTTCCTCTGATAACTATAAAGTATATATTTGAACTTTTAAAGGAAATTATCAGTTTTATACTTTGAGTGTTTACCAATAAAGTAATGTTTTGGTCAGGCATGTTTTTGTGAAATAAATTCAAATGAATAAATGTTAACAAAACTAAGAGCTGCACTAGCCATGGAATGAAAACCATTCCTAATCTGATGGATAAACCTAAGTCCATCAGATTATCACTCATACCTTGACAATCCAGAACATCTGAGCTCCATAAATTGAATTAACATATGGAGAATATTTGTAATAGGAATAAGCAATATTTATATTATTTTGAACAGATATAGTGCTATTGTAGATTAGACAGAATTCTAATACAATATAAAGGTCTACCTATTGTATAAACAATTAATATTTACATGAAAGATAGATGACAAGCAATTCAATCATAGTAAAGTATGATGTATCATATATAAAACCTCATTAAAAGATTATACCACACAGTTATTTAACATATTCACCCTTATTGATGAAGGCTTTCAAAACATATTACTTAATATAAATAGATGGTAATAATATTTATACCTAATATTTATAATACAATCCCGGATTTACTAATCTTCAGTGCAGGACTAATCTAGTCCTGCAGAGAAGCAGCAGTTTAAGAGAAGGACAGCAGCACCCCATGCATATTAATGAAGGCACGCTGCCTGAACTCTTAATGCTACACGGAGTTTGGACGAGTGCAGAGGGCGTGTCTGAGAGCAGACCTCTCAGAATAAACACCTCCTGCAAAGTGGAAAAGAAGAATGTGTAAATAAATGAGCGAGACCGCTCATAAGTGTCTGCATAGCCCCACCAACAGTCCCCATGTGTTTGACAGCAACAGTACGTGTAAATAAAATGAAGAAAGACTTTTAGTTATTTTTTTAAAACCCTGAGTGCAGCTAACCATAGGTGAGTGGGTTTGCCCATCGCTTATCTATGGTTAAAACAGCTGAAAAGGCTGAAGAGGATAACAAGGAATATATATGCAAATGAAGCAGCACAGCAATAGTGTAGTGGTTAGAGCATCCGTCTAACGAGCAGGCATTCTCGGTTCGAGTTCCACTGCAGCACATATCATTTTCCATGTGAAATCTGTATATGAACATAATTTTACATCTTTTTACCGTATAACCTACATAATAACATTTAAATGTGAACTGGAGTACTGCATGAAATGCACATGTGAAGTGTCAGTGCCATAATGAATAAGGCACTAGTAAGCAGCTTTAAGCACAAATAAGCACTAGTAAGCATATATAAACACTAGTAAGTGTATTTAAGTGCATTTGCATGGAGGTAAGAATCTGTAACTGGAGGTTAGCAGTGCTTACCATCACACAAATCCATGCAAACCCACTTACAACTGTTTTAAAGTGCATTAATCACTCTGGATCCAATGGCCCATGTTCAGTCCAGCAACAAAATAAACTGCCTCTGCAAGGTTCAAACTCAGGACCCTGTACATTATAGTCACAGTAGTTAACCACTAAGCCATCATACCAATAGACATGAATAAGGTATCATCAAACTAATCCTCACCACAGGAAAATCAAACCAAACATGTGAAATCAATCTATGTACAGTGTGATGTTGGATAACCTGCCACAGAACATAAATATGTGAACTTTAGTACTGCAGTAAGCATAGATTTGAGGTGTTAGTATAATAAAGTGTAGAAGTCCCCAGGTCCCCATACAGTGTATGTACACATGAATTATGGATACCAAACACATATATATATATATAAAAAACCTGTAATGAAGAATAAATCATTGCCAAATGGCAAATCTAGTGATAATCAACTATGAAGCAATGCTAACTGCAGCACAGCTCATGTTAGTAAGTGTAAGCAATGTGTAGGGGAGCCAATTCAATCTGCCTAGTGGTATACCTCTTTAAACTGTGCCAACCTTATGTAAGCAGGTGTGCCCATAGCTTAGCCTTTTCAAAACTGGCCAATCATGGCAAAGTGCGGGAACCTGTCCATATTTAAACCCCACAGGTGGGAATACATATCATAACTGGTTCTAGCTTCCCGCTGCAGGCAGAATGGCTGGTGTGGGTGAAGGCACTCTATTCAGAGTGCAGCGCTGGGGCATCCAGGAGTCAAAACTCATGGTATGGCTCCTGGTAAAACACCATGATCAGAGACCACTGCAGGGCCAGTACCAGGGCTTTCAGTACAAAATGGAGGCCTGGGACAGTCTCGTCTGTGACCTCACCAGTGTCACAGGTATCCCAAGGACTGGTGAGCAGGTCTGGCACCACCATGCTGACCTGAAGCGGTGGAGGGGGGATGTCCTGGAACAGTGGATCCAGGAGTGTCCAGAGATGGCCAATGCCCCAATACTAAGTACACATTCTACTAAGTAGTAAATAATTGCCTAGCTTGTGTATACTATGGATAGGTATGGCTAAATATCAATGCATTTCTCTGACAGCTGCAGATGAGTGAGCTGTGAACCAGCAAGCTCATGATGCTAGGCTGCAAAGGCTACGTCGAGAGGCAGGTTAGTAATCAGTCTGCATGTACTGTCATAACAAAGATATTAAGAGCCTTAAAAAGTATTGTACCAGTAGAAATAATGTGTTAATAGTCTGTGAATAAAGGTATAACCCCTGGAGTGCTTCTGTTTACTCTTCTGTCATATGTTTGTGATCTGTTTCATACTATAAATAGTACTGTTGTATCTTAAGCATTGTCACCCACACCGTGGTATGCAGATAAAATGGGTATGAAGTTCTGCATAACAATGTTGGAAGTGCCAAGAGGACAGACATATCGTACAAGTTAGGGAGACTTAGATAGAAAACAGTCGAAAGCTGTACATCAGTTCCCTGATAGCAAGGTGTACTGTGAGGTTAACGATAATTTTTTGTCACCCACAGCAGGTGTTTGACTCCTGGGAGTGCTACTAAGTTGCATGCATAATTATTTCCCACAACCATATAGGCTGGGATACAATGTTCAGATAGAAAGCTGTATGCATATTTACACCCGACAACTGTACATAATTTGCTTGAATGTTCAAATTGTAAGTCGTATGAATATTAATACCCCACAACTGTTCCAATCAGTCCAGCATGTCCAGATAAATGGCCCATATCACCAGCTTGGTACCCTGTTCCCCTGAAAGTTCAGTGTGATGATTCAAGAAATATAGGCAGCTGTCAATAACATACAACTGATAGTCCAGCATGTACATAGTCAGAGAATGTATATGAAAACAAGCCTGTCATTCTAGCACCTCACCCAATGTGTATGATAGCAATTCTCAACATATGTTGCATTAACACCTGCAGCCTGTCACACCTGTATTTAAGACACAGGTCACATATATAATAATCTATAAACATACCAGTGTACAATATAAGGGCATTGTGTAGTGTAATAATACATGTAAGGGAAAGATCACTGCAGTGACTAAGAATGTTGTGAAAACTACAAGGATATATTAGTTGTTAATTGAATCCTCTCTCTCACCCCTACCATATGTGCATATAAAACCCAATGACACTCCTCAACTGGTATGTGTACACTCCAAACATTGTTGGGACATATGTCCTAATGGTTAATAAATATTCACATTTGTTTCTATGCATGTGCCATGTTAAAATACACCAATATTGGTGGCCTGTTGCCATCAATGAAAACCGCATGCTCCTGTAATGGTCACTGTTGTTCCATATATTCATTTGTTCTACTTGCTCTGCAACTGTGTTAAATATGGTGTGTCGGGTTAATGGGGATACCTATGTATGCTGTTATAACTAATCCTGAATGCTGTTTACTGTTACTAACCCATATTTGCCATAAACCTGCGACAACACAGCTCGTATGGGAAGGCTAGTCCCAGTGGACCCACCTGTCCCACCTCAGCTGGCCATGGCACTGGGCACCAGCACATCTGGGTCCCAGCCTGGGACCTCCTCCTATGAGGGCCTTGCACCACCTTCGGGAGGAACCACTGGAGGGAATGGGGCTCGACCCCCCTCGGAGCAGGTGCGGAGGGGAACCTGTCACCCATCAACAGGTCCAGGCTGTGTTGCATAGGGATCTTAATCTGGAGTATCAAGAGCATCTACTCCAGCTCGAGGGCCGAGTGATGCTATTAGAGGGTGAGCCTGCCCCTCCTACACAGCCCACAGCGCAGCTACCTTCGGGGCCATGAAGGTGCAGTGGTGACTGCCCATGGGAGGGGACCTCAGTCCCACTGTTTCCAGTTGGGGCTCATGGGCTTGTGATTCTCAAACACCCCTCCCTGTCCAAGGTGTTTACCCCCCCCACATGTGTCATATACTGGTCCTGTATGCATCTTGTGTGTCTTGTCTGTTAACCTACCCAACCACCCTCTCCAAATATAGCTACCACCCCTCCCCAATATTCCACTCTCACCTGAAAAAGAAAAAAAGGGCGATCAGTTCCCACAAAAAATCTCGCCCCATACATAGCTGTCTATTTTGCACACATGTCCACTGTACACATGTAATCTGTTCTAACTGGCATCATAAAGAATATAAGTTGTCCTCATCCCTCTCCCAGGGTTTGAGGGTCCAAAAGTACCTACAAATATAGTATATATGCACAGCTGTTGCTGTAGAAGAAACAGACAGCTATGGACCTTTACTATACCCTTCCTGCACATGCCTAGCTATTTTCCCTACCGTCTTTCACTCTTTGTGCCCCATTTATCATCACTTTCCTATCAACCCCTTTTTCTTTTCTTTTAAAGGAATTAGTGCATGGTAAGGGGCAGTAAGCACTGTTGAGCAGTGGTAAGCGGGTTTGCGTGTGTTTGCGCGAGGGTAAGATAGGCCCACACAAGTTGAGAAATTTGAAGTCAACTGACTGTAGCAAAACATAAGCAGAGGTTGGCAGTGCTTACCGCTGTGCAAACCCACGCAAACCCGCTTACAACTGCTCAAAAGTGCCTTAATCACACTGTATCCAATGGCTCTTGTTCTGCCTAGCAACAAAATAAGCAGCCTCTGCTAGGATCAAACCCAGAACCTTGCACACCATAGCCAAAGTGATTTACCACTAAGCCATTGCAGACATGCATATCCTTGATGTATTCACAAACATATCATCCAGCCCAGTCATTCAACAGTACAGAGAATGTATTCCAACATGTAGATTTATATGTGTCAGAAAATATATTAATGTCTAAAATATATATATATTTTTTATATATATATATATATATATATATATATATATATATATATATATATGTATACACACACGCACATATAAATATATATGAACATATAAACATGCAAATGCCTACATCTATAGATATATATGTCCACATCTACATGTCTAAATATATACGGCAGGTGATATAATTATGTCAGCAGAGATATATAAATATATATATATATATATATATATATATATATATATATATATATATATATGTATATATATATATATATATATATATATATATATATAGATATGCATACATAGGTATATACAGACATACATCTGTAGATAATTTGAAAATAACAAAACATATTTGTCCTCATGCAACGTTAATGGAGTTGAGAGGTACCATACAATATATGTCTGGTACGTATAGGTATACCCCCCCCAGCCAAGTACGTCCCCCTGAAATACAGTACCAAGTGTTGCAGATCCCGTAACCAGACATGACATGGCCATCCCTAGGATATACACAGACACATATATGAAGATACAGATATATATATATATATATATATATATATATATATATATATATATATATATAGATATATATACATATATTTAGATATATATGTAACTACTCACACACTGAGATTTGTACAATAATATACATATGTAGTACGTGCACACAATATGGAGCAGCCAGTATTCCTACAGTCACCGCCTTACCAACTGGAAACTATATGAGCCACCCATACGAATGACATTTATAGCCTGCAACATATACCCACAGAGATATCAAAGGGTATAACACCACACACAGGTGTGCATAAATGAATGTGAAAGCTTTATTTGTGTACTATGACAGTTTTATATGCCATGTCATATAACTGTTTAGACACTGACATCCATATGAGTAGTGTAATGCAACTGTGAAACAGTTATACTAAGACAGTAGTCTGGAAAGGTTGACATATGCTGCTGTCCAGGCCGAGACCTCCAAGTAGTACATTAGTAATGACAGACTGGGCAACAGTATACCGGACAATCACCAGTACATAATGCAGATGTATAGGTCAGCAGCCTCTATCTACACTCTATACACAATCCCTAGGGGGTCAGACCCCAGTTGACACAATGAGATGTATCTGTTACATAACAAGGCATACCTGACACCATCACAGTCACACTGACAAACAGAACATCCCGTATGGCAGGAGGCATTAGGCCTGCATTTAACCAATATGGATTGTATGGTAAAGTACATCCAGATATTTTAAGGCAGCCTATCCCAGATACCCACACATGTTGTAACAGCCTAAGTTAGTCATGGTGCACCCCCCCAGCACTCAATAATACTGGGCCATATATCACTGTAACATACACTGGCCTCTGGAGTGCATTAGGGCACACATGTATTGTGTAAGTGAAATCCACACATATATGGCTTCAACCCCTTAGTATATGTGGGGGACACAACAGCAGCGGAGTGATGGCAGGTATGACACCATGACATACACACAGCCCACTACATAACAACCCCTGACAGCATGTCATATGTGCAAAGCCTGGTATGTCGGTGGAGGGCAGAGGCTGGAACACAGGCACATGTGTGTAAAACTGTTGTCATACAGTAAGCAAGATATGTATATGTGTACATACCTATATGGACATAGGTATACTTATTTATACATATATGTTCACCATATGTCCTGCACATGGAGTGGACCTCAGCCCCAATAGTCCCAACATCTCAGTGCAAGGGGATGTCATATATGTAGTGTAGGTATGTTTGAAGACTACTGCTACTGTAATAGGGATTGTCTTCACAGAAATGGCTTGTGTGGGAGGCCACATCTGCTGTTAACATGTGCCCCATTGGCTACTTACAGACATCCTATGGTCATCATAGTACAGTACCGCTGCTAGAACAGTAACTCCCCTGTGGACTACAGCTGTGATACAGCCAATATATGTGGACAGTCTGACACACTCGGGTCAGTCCAGGTGTATACACAGAACCCCTTCATGCAAGACATTTGGACCAGGCCTGTCAATGTGGATGTAAACAGCCATGTACATGGGTATAACACGTACATACTGCTATACATTTGCCCCCATAGGTTATGCATTCATACACCCCTGTCTGTCCTGACACATAATAACCACTGGTACAGAGGTGCCATGGCCACATACTATCCACAAGTTACTGACATACATCTGAACAGCATCCCACTGCTTTGTCTACATACATGACTGTCATGGTGGCCAGGCAGCAGTACATCTGGCAAGTGTCTGGACATGACATCGCACTGGATAGGTACAGTAAGCTGCTAGGCATGTACCAAAGCACAGTGCAGGCTACAGGCAGACTGACTCAACACTGGACTACATCTCCTATGTGGGAATACACATATACCTGCATAGATAGCAGGCTCTACAGGCTCTACAGGCATGTCGCATCACAGAGTAACAGACACCTGTGTGAAAGTGCATAACCACAACCAATGTGAACACAGCCACAGCCACATATGGTAAGCTAGCGTACTATCAAAGTATATGGACTATCTGATGTACACCATCCTCATATGAGCCATGCACGCAACAACCATACATATACTGGGCCACTACACAGTGTGGTGCAATGGCTGTCTGTGGTTTGGGACATGTGTGTAAACTGATAGGGTGACATACAGTGGAGCAGCATGTAACATCAGATAGAAAAGGACCAAGAAGAATGACATCTACCACAGTCTCAATACAGGCCAAGGTACATATGCACTGTACACACACTGTCAACAATTACCAGACTTACACATACCTCGGTAGTGTACACACAACCACAGAATGCCCAGGCTATGTCCTCAAATATAACCCCTACTATACATAGCATGTGTAGCAGTCTGATATCTCACTGGCTTATCAGAATTGCTGTCACTGAATATGGTGTACAGAAGATATGCACCCCTTACTGCATGACATATGTACAAAGGTTGACAGAGTAGTGGCTGGAGGCACAAACACAGGCCCAATATTGACAAGTTGCTGTGATGACCTCATACATTTCCTGTCGTAACAGGGTTTGATGCAACATATGTCCTATGAGGGATATGATGTTAGTAACTCTCCCAGCTGTCACCGTCTACTGACTGCAATCCTCACACTACCTTCTCCAGTTGAGAGATAGGTGCTCTGTGGGTAACACAAAGAACACAAGGCACCACACACTGCCCAGTCTGCAGATGACCCTACAGATGGGTATTCCTCATAAACATAGCACTGACATGACAAGTATTAAAACATGTAGGACAGCCATATCCACACACACCCTGTTAAATCAATAGTACTCCAACTGCAGTATAGCAGTACTTACAGTCTGTAGTCAGGACAGGCACATCCCCCTCTTGTGTGTTGGCCTGTTTTCACAGTGTATGTTATCAGAGTTAAGTCTCCAATCTGTCTGTGATGCTGTTTGCCAAACAACAGATCTAGTTCCTGCTCACAGTGAATGAAAAGGCCCAACACCAACAAGATGTTCCTAGATATTTGAGTGTGCTTCCATGCAATTGGCTATGGGAATGTTAACACAGCTGTTCCACATGCAATCTGCTAGAGGAGGGCTGTAATCTGTGCAGAGGCCATCAGCTGATCATGAGCATCACTGACAATACACATCCCACTGCCTAAGTAAAGCAGGTGTAAGTCTCCACATCCACCAGAGAGGGACGTAAAGATAAGTCAAGGTGGGTTGGGGGAGTAAAAGGTGAGCATGTTTGTGTCACACACCTACCAGTCCTGGGTTTCAAAACTGTGACTCACTGTGTACTGATATCACATTGGTTACCCCTGCATGGTGAATATTGTGAATTATGCTAGGGGCACCATATAAGAAATTTTAAAAAGACACTCAACATTGGGTCCAGTTGTTACACTCTCACAACCACCTCCACACAGGACATGAATGACATACATCAGCACATTATGACACACACACACACACACACACACACACACACACACACACACACACACACACACACACATGCGCACGCACACACACCTATCACATCTGGGAGTAGAACCCCTACCTAACTAGTTATTACAGTACAGCACTATGCCATTACAGAATGCGCTACAGAGATTACTGGAGTATTTGTTTCCCAAAGGTTTATTTCACAGTGAATGACATCAGTAGGACTGCCAAAGTAGAGTGAAAAAATTGTAGTGAGTGTGACTATCCAAATATGCAATGCTGTCTACACAGGAATA
Source organism: Protopterus annectens (assembly GCF_019279795.1). Lineage (NCBI taxonomy): Eukaryota > Metazoa > Chordata > Ceratodontiformes > Protopteridae > Protopterus > Protopterus annectens. Next base: position 819,570,943 of record NC_056731.1, on the reverse strand, counting down.
GGAACTGCCACAAAAGCATCCACAACTCCCATGTGTGAAAATAAAACCCCTACCAGAGTTTCATATCACACTACAGCATTACGCTGTTATAGCACACACCACAGAGATTGTTGGAGTACTTTTTCCCCAAAGGTGTACTTCACAGTGATTGACATCAGCAGGATTGGTAAAGTAGGACATTCAAATTGTATTGAGTGTGACTAACCTAAAATGCCCTAATTAGTCGGTATGCATTAACCGCTGTTTTGGCCAGTGCAGAAATAACCTGCCTTTGCATGTCATGAACCCAGGATCCTGTACACTACAGTCACAGTAATCAACCACTCAGCCATCACAACAGTACATGGGACTGCGGTTCCATCAAAGTAATCCAACCATAGGTTAATCAAATTGAACACGTGAAAGGAATATATATGCAGTTGTCTGTAAAACATAAAAGACCTATCCAAGGCCAACTCCATGCTACTCAAGGCAGAAGTTACAATGTTTGTGACACCCATAGGGACAGGAGCTGACAGTTCAACTGATGAATCCTGCACTAAGGCACTGTATGAGCACAGTCACTTGTGCATGATTCCTGACATCCCACATAGAACTACAATGCACAGCTCCCAAATAATCAAGCCAGTCTGGTGGTATCCGGACATTAACTGAGTATACAACAGATGGTAGACACTGTTGAAGAAACAAGGATAATCCAAGGATGCATATAACTCCCTTACCAGCTCCAGTAAGACATTGAGATCCCTCATGGAATCCTCTAAAGCTGATTATGCAACTAAAATCACCACAGATTCCACAGACAACCACACAGCATTCTATGGTTATGTCCGAATTCTAACTGGCGATGCCCAGAAGTGCTCTGAGCTGCAACAGAATGGCATTACATAGACTGCTCCAACGGAATGTGCCAATATTGTGGCAGATTTATTTTGTGCCACATTCACACCCTCACACCCCCAAAAGGGCCCATGTCAATGTGGAAAGGGTTCCATTGCCCAGTAATCATGGCCACACAAGCAGAAAATGCACTACCCACAACTAAGAATACAGCATCCATGGGACTATATGACATCCTGGGCTGTGTACTACATGAACTACAAAATGGAATGGCAATTCACCTTTCATGTGTAATCATAGTCTTGCATCAAGCCTGGTGCCCACTGAGTGATGCACAGCTGCAGTTATCCCACTCCACAAGGGGGGATCCACCTGTGATCCCTGCAACTACTGTCACATCAGTCTGATGATCCTGATCTGCATGGCCATGGAATGCATTATCAGGGATGTTTTGAACGCAGGCATTGGAAACCCTCAAACAGTGGACTCCACACAGACTGGGCTCATGGAGGGCCAGTCTTGTCTCCTGAAATGATTGACAGCTTTGACTCAGTCTGCATAGCTATTGAAGAGGGTGATGCAGTCCACAAAGCCTATGTGGACCTCATCAAGCCCTTTAACACCACCCCCCAGTCTGGAAACATAGATTAACATACTAGTCCAGCCATACATCCCTATGTCACTGTCTGGTTTGCCACATGGCTTACTGACAGAACCCAAACTGTAGGTGTAACTGACTCCATATCCATCCCCAGACAAGTGACAAGTGGAGTACCTCAGGGTTCAGTCCTGGGGCCACTGTTGTTTGGGATCTACATATCTGAAGTACAGACCAACAGTACAGGACTCTGGCTAACAAAGGTAACAGATGACTGCAAAATGGGAGTAATTATGAGCCTGACTGTACTGCATGAAATGTTACCGATAGCTGCCTGACATCATACAGGTGGGATGGAGTACTGTTAACATCTTGTGCCCTTGTCGTGTAAGGTACTGGTTATGAGATCTGCAACAACTGGTAGTGTATTGCAGGGCAGACGTGTTTGGCTGTGGTGAGGAATACCCAATCGTGTATGGCATATGTTGTTTGTGCCTGTCAACCCCATTAATGGAGCATGTGGACATATCTGTTTCTGCTATGTTCCCAATTTATCTACAGATGTATGTCTGTATATACCTATATAGATAGATATAACTGCCTACATATATGTGTGTGTATATATATATATATATATATATATATATATATATATATATATATATATGTTCTTACATCTATATCAATATGTTGTATCTGTTTAGACATTAATATATTTTCACACACACATACATCTACATGTTGGAATACATTCCCTGTATTGTTGTATGACTGGGCTGGATAATATGTTTGTGCATACAGCAGGGTTATGTATATCTGAGATGGCTTCGAGGTAAATCACTTGGGCTATGGTGTGCATGGTCCTGGGGTCAAGCCTAGCAGAGGTTGTTTATTTTGTTGCTAGGCAGAACAAGGGCTGATGGATACAGAGTGATGAAGGCACTTTAAAGCAGTTGTACGTGGGTTTGTGTGGACTGCTAAAGTCTGGTTACAGTTTCTTATATGCAGATAGCTGGAGAATTTCTTAACCTGTGTAGGCATTGCTTAGCTGCGCACAATCCTGCACAAACCTGCTTACCACTGCTTTAAAGTGCCTTAATCACTATGTATCCAATGGGCCGTGTTCTGCCCTGCAACAAAATAAACAGATCTTGCAAAGCTCAAACCATGGACTCTGCACACCATAGATAAAGTTATGTACTACTAAGCCATGACAGATACAAAGAGATTTGATGTTTGCAGAAACATATCATCCACTCCAGTCATGCAACAGTACAGAGAATGTATACCAACATCTAGATGTATGTGTGTGTACCTATATTAATATCTAAACAGATACAACATATCTATATGTATATATATATATATATATATATATATATATATATATATATATTAATTTCTAAAACTATATACATATATATCAATATATATGTGCATATATACATCCATATGCCTAAATCAACACATATATATGTCTACACCTATACGTCTACATATACACAGCATATTACATATGTGTACGCAGATATATATCTATGTAGGTGTATACCGGCATAGTTATATATATATATTAGCAGATGTATAAATCTATATAGGTATATATGGCCATACATTTGTAGATAGCAATGGCAGATTCACAAATAGACATATGTCCACATGCACCATTAATGGGGTTGAGAGGTCCCACACACTATATGTCTTGTATGTATATGCATCCCCCCACAGTCAAACAAGTGGCTGGCTTTGATGCCACATGTATAGGTATGGCTTTGCACCCCAGTCTCTCAGCTAATTTACATCTGTTATCCCTGTATAGTTGACATTATGATATATAGTAGGGCCACCATAAAAGGAATAATCAGAACGCCTCCACATTGCCCAAAGGTGTCACACACTCACAACCACCCCTACACATGATACGAGTTAGAAACACACACACACACACACACACACACACACACACACACACACACACACACACACTTCTTATGTGTGGGAGTTGAACCCCTACCTAACTAGTTTATTACACTACAGCACTACGCAGTTATAGTATGTGCCATGGTCATTACTGAAGTACTTCTTCCCCAAAGGTGTATTTCATATTGAATGACATCAGCAGGATTACCAGAGAAGGCCATTTCAACTGTACTGTGAGTGACTAACCTAAAATGCATTGCTCCCTACACAGACAGTGAGACGCACACAAAACATCCACAGCTAACATGAGGGTATAGAACCCCTGACCATGATCTATATCACAGTACAGCCTGGAACTTTTACAGGACACACCACAGGGATTACTAGAGAAATCCTTCCCCAAAGGTGTATTTCACAATGAATGACATCAGCAGGATTTCCAAAGTAGGGCATTCAAAATGTACTGTGAGTGTGTAGCTTATAATGCATTCCTCCACACACAGACATTAGAACACACACAAAACATCCAGAACTGCCATAGGTGGAGATGGAACCCTACCACAGTTCTAGATCACACTACAGCTGTACACAGCTAAAGGACGAGCTACAGAGATTAGTGAGCCATAATCTTCCCAGATGCGTAGTTCTAGGTGGGTGACATCAGCAGCCTTGCCAAAGTTGAGTATATGAATTGTACAGAGTGTGAGTGGCCTAAAAAGCATTGCTCTCTACTCAGTCAGACTCACACAAACACAGTTGCCAGGTCTGGGGTTAGAACACCTACCTAACTTCTTTATCACACAACAGCTGTACACAGTTACAGGACACGCTACAGGGATTACTAGGCTATTACTTTCCCAGAGTTGTATTTCCAGGTGAGTGACATCAGCAGCCTTGCCAAAGTTGAGTCTATGAATTGTACGGAGTGTGAGTGGCCTAAAAAGCATTGCTCTCTACTCAGTCAGACACACACACACACACACACACACACACACACACACACACACACACACACACACACACACACACACACACACACACGCACAGATTCACACACCAACACACAGTTGCCGGGTTTGGGGTTAGAAAACTTATCTAACTACTTTATTATACTACAGCAGTGCACAGTTGCAGGACACACTATGGAGATTTATGGGCTATGATATTCCCAGAGGTGTAATGCTAGGTGAGTGACATTAGCAGCCTTGCCAAAGGTGAGGGTGATTAGCCTAAAAAGCATTTCTCTCTACACAGTCAGAGACACAAACACACACTCACACAATTGCCAAGTCTGGGGTTAGCATTACTATCTAACTAGTTTATCACTACAGCAGTACACAGTTATGGGATGCACCATGGGGATTACTGAGCTACAGCTCTCCCAGAGGTGTATTTCACATTGGATGACCTCAGCAGGCTTGTCATGATACTGCTATGGGGAGGGTGGTGTGTGCATGGGCCATAACCCATTCATGTAGGGGTTGTCATGCCACATGCAGGTACACACAGGGTCATATGCCACAGGTATGTGTATACAGCTACTAGATGACTACTTCCATGTACAATCATGTTGCACAGCTGGCACATGCACCATATAGTCCATCATGCTGACAGATACTGTGTGGCTAGTATCTGCAGTGAGTGACACCTGCACCTCATGTTTTTGGGGCCCTTTGGCTGTGTTCTGGGTGGGAGAGACCAAGATGGCTCCTTGTCATGGTCACCCTCTTCCACACATCTATGTCCATCTACCTTTGCCTTATTATCATGTGTTGTCCTTACATATATGTCTGTATTCCCATCCACTGTGTGTGCAAGGCAGGAGTGGTGCATACTGACATGTGTCTGCAATAAGAACTGCAACTGCCAAATATGTCTGGCCACTGGTGTTTGCAGACATGGTCTTCATGTGCTTAAGTGTGTGAGCATGCCCAGTATGACTTTTTAGTATGTTGTTAACTGACATTGCCTTCATTCTTCTATGTGTGTGAGCATGCCCAGTATGGCCATCTATATTGCATGTGTGGATCAAGTCCAGGTAGTTTGTACTGTGGTGCTGACCTTTGTGTTGTACACCAACAGGTAGCATGCTGTGACTGCAGGGTACACATTGGTCATTTGGCATTGACTGTTGCTAAATTTTTGCATAGTGGGGGGGGGGGCACCTGACTGTTTCTACATTTCTACACAGGGGTGGGGGGGCACACCTGACTGTTACTATAAGTGTAAGTATGATGGTGGGGCACACCTGACATGTTTACTCATTTGCTAGGACTGTATTGGTATGTTGGGTACAACATTTCAGTCTGTGGACTTACCTATCGTGCTGGCTAGAAGCATACCAGTGTACTACAGATCTTAGCTTTCACTACCTACATATTAGTTTCTGACTTCCTAGACTTCACAACTTACATCCACCTGCCTGGCCTGCTGTAGTCTGTCTGTGTAGGCCTGGGGGAGGGGTTACCCATAGGGCTCATTCAGCGGCTATAGTATAGCATTTGTTTGTATTTGTCTACACCTATCCTGCTGGCTGTGACTGTTGTTGGGTATGTGCCCCCCCCCAACTGGCATGTGTGAGTCACTTACCTTGTGGGTGTCCCAGTATTGAGGGTGGTGCTGCAGGGCTGCCTGTGTTGGATGCACAGAGTACACTCCCTATACATGGCTGAGCACAGGTAGTGTCATGTTTGGCATCCCTTTTACTGTATGTGCGAGTCGGAGAGAGATGTCATTCCCTGGGTCCCTCCTGTGTCAGTGCATGTGTTATGTGCTGCCTCTTTGCCAAGGCCAGGGCATACTAGGCATGCCTCCTTCTGCCTGCTGGTGCAGGCTCAGGTTGTTCCTCCTCTGAGTCACTCTGCACCTATGCAGGTCTTGGCACTGGCAGGGGGCTGTGTGGCCCTGCCCCATGCTGTTCCTGCTGCAGCTGTTTCTGCAGGATCAAATTGTGTAGCATGGCACATACAATTTGGGTACATGTAGTTGGTGAATACTGCAAGGCTCCACTGGATGTGTCCAGGCACCAGAACCATGACTTGAGCATCCCAAACACACGCTCTTTTATGATTCGTGTTTGTGCGTGTGCCTCATTATGGAGTGCTTGTTCATGTGCATTTCTGATGGGTATTATCAGCCATGGCTCCAGTGCATTTCCAGCATCCCCCACTAGGTGATAGTGTTGGATGTCCCCACTGGCAAATGTCTGGTACAGCTACATCAGATGCCAGATGTGGGAATCGTGGTAGCTTCCAGGGCAGCCAGCACACACATTCATTATAATGCCCTGGGCCTCGCACATGACCTGGCAGTTGATGGAGGGGAAGCCCTTGTGGTTGATGTAGACCCAACCCCGCTCACCTGCTGGTGCTTTAATGCATATGTGCGTGCAGTCTATTGCACCCACTACCTCAGGATATTCTGCTATTTGGTGGAAGAGACACATATTGCTGGCCAATGCCTCACGGGTGATGTTGAAATATACGTGTTCACCCACATGTGCTGACATGGCATCCAGGAACTGGTGGAGTACCCTGGATGCTGATGCCTGTGAAATACCCATCATATCCCCAGCTGGCCTTTGGAAGGTACTTGTAGCTAGTATTCTTAGGCCTACACATACCTTGGTACCCACTGGAATGGGTTCCCCTCTGTTAGTTCTGTGTGTGAGATGTGACCAGCACAGCTCAACAATTTGCTGTAGGAGGTCCCTGTCTACCCTATATTGCTCCACTATCTCCAGCTCATGTAGCCCTTGGTAGGTTATCCTGGGTCTGTACACTCATCTCTGTCTCCTCACTGTGGGTTGCTCAGCAGCATTCACATCCTCACCACCCCCAGACTCTTGCACATGCTGTTTTATGATAGCAAATGCAGCCCCTAACATTTTTTCTCTTGGTTTTGTTTTGTAAAATGTCCTCATCTGTATACACCAGTGGTTCAGAGGTTTTGGGAAAAACAAGGGGGACATGTGTTTGCATAGTTTATAGTGGTGTGCTGGGCTGGGCTGCTGCCTGTGTAATTGGCCGTTTCTGATACATTTCACCTGTTAGCTAAACTAGTTCTCCTTGATTACCTTCCTACTGCTGTTTTCCCTTCCCACTACCTCCCTGTTTAAGCCTGTGTGCGCATGCCGTGCAAAAAGAGTGCTCAAATGTGCACATATCCCGGAAACTACCATTCCATCAGTCTGACGAGCCTTATCTGTAAGGCCATGGAGCGTATTACCATGGAACTTATAAACAAAGACATTGGCAACCTTCAAACACTGGACCCCACCCAGTTTGGGTTCGTGAAAGGCCGATCTTGTCTCCTGAACCTGATTGACTTCTTCAAATCAGTCTCCAGAGCCACGGACAAGGGTAAGGTGGTCCACACAGCCTGTCTAGACCTCATCAAGGCCTTTGACACCATCCCCCACTCTGGAATCATAGATAAACTTACTAAGCTGGGCATTAATCCCTATGTCACCCAATGGGTTTGCAACTGGCTTACTGACAGAACCCACACTGTAAAAGTAGCCGACTCCAAATCCAGCTCCAGACAAGTGATAAGTGGAGCATCTCAGGGTTCATTCCTGGGACCGCACTTGTTTGGCATCTACTTCTCTGAAGTACAGGCCAACACTAAGGGACTCTGGCTAACAAAGTTCGCAGATGACTGCAAACTGGGAGCCATTATTGAATCCCCAAATGATATGGATACTCTACAAAAGGGCCTTTCAGAAACAGATGCTTGATGCCAGAGCCATGGGCTCAAGCTCAATGCCAAGAAATGTATAGTTATCCCCTTTGGGAAAAAAACATGTACCCATGAATTAGCACATAGGTGGCAGTACACCAAACACCGAAAGTGTGATAAGAGACTTAGGGACACAGGTGGACAGTGGTCTCACCTTCGATAACCACATTGCCACAACAGTCAGAAAATCCTTCTATGTGGCACATCTCATCATTAAGGGCTTTCCATCCAGAAAAAAGGAGGTCATTCTCCCATTGTACTCATCCCTCATTAGACCCATTATAGAATACAATGCCCCATTTGGTATGTACCTCTCAAGACATCTGCAACAACTGGAAAGGCTGCAGAAATACCTCACTAAAAGAATGACACACACAGGCCTAAAGCAGATGCCGTATGCTGCCCACTTTAAAAAACTCCAGCTATACTCTGTCGCATATCGTCTACTCAGAGGCGATCTCTGCTTAACATACAAGGCCATGTCAAACCCAGAGCTGTTGAACATGCTACACTTAAAGAAATCCCAATCCCTCAGAGCCACACGCTCCAGGGATCTAATCCTTGTCATCACAATAAACAAAACATGCTGGAGGGATAGGTTCCTGACCCAGAGACTCCCCAGACTCTGGAATAGACTGCCCATACATGTCAAGCAGAGTGCCTCTTTGGCCCTCTTCAAAAGAAACCTTGACGATTGGATGGGAGAAAGGAAATTCACCCTGGGGATCACGTTAGTCACCTTGCTAGACAGGGGTCCGGGGAAGTAAATAGTGTGGGAAGAAATAGCCAGGGAATTGTTATGGCTAGGCTTGTATAGGCTTAGGACTGATAGCCTAGTACCAACCTATGAACCTATGAACCTATGAGCTTCTATTTCCAGGTTTGACTTCCTTTTTCTTCCTATAAGACCTGCTGCGTGACACACACACGCACTTACACTTTGTAAAATGTGCTAGGCAGGTTTAGACACACCCCTAGCTTAGCTGTGCTAACCTAGGAGCAATCTCGAGCCACAGGTCTCCAATCCACTTACAGTATACCTGACACCACCCCATGATGTCACCTATATCCTAGTCTTGCACCCAGCTATTTATACTGTTACACTCTTGGGACCTGCCTCACACCCTGGAGAAATCTGGGATTCACTATCCTTCCCCTCATTTGCATAGGATTGCATGCTAATGCATAGTTACATGTCCCACACTAAACCTCCCCCCTTAGCAACCATTACTCACTGGCCAGGTTGTCTTATGCCTGCCATTGACTTGCATGGCAGAATACTTTTTTTAGTTAGAATGCTTTTAGTTAGAATGCTTATTTTAGGATTATTTTATTATTTCCCCCCCGATCCCATTTGCACGCTGCTGCCCTATACTTAAACAGCCGAGATCGGCATAAAAAAAATAAAAGTTGTTTTTTGTATTTTTTACACAGTTTGCAATGCCAATGGCCTTCTACTTGGCCATTGGCATGCTTCCTCATTAATATGCAGCCTTTATTTGGAGCTGTCATAGTTCTGTTTTGTAGTTTGCAGAAATGTACTTGGTTATTAACCGAGTACATTTCTGCAGACTGCACTCGTCCTGCACTGACAGCTGCCGGCTTCCTGGATCACAAAAATACCCTCATTTGCATGGTTTTCACATGCAAAATGAGGGTAATTTGCATAGGGGAGCTCAGTCCATGCAGGATTAGTCTAGGAGCTCACATGCACGTCCCAGGAGCTCGTACCTGGATCGCACGTCGGCCATATTGCCAAAAATAGCTCTTAGACTAATCCTGCATGCTCTACAGGGCTTCTTAAATCTGGGGGAATGTATTTTACTGGATATATCAAAAGTTACATTTCTTTGTTTGCCAGCATTTAAGTAATCACTTTGTTTGTTGTTAACTTACTTAAAGCATCAAGTTTGTTTTATGTGAACATTGATGAAAGTTAGTGCATTTTAATTGTCAGTGCATCCCTCTTCCCCCCATTTCCTACACATAAGGATTTTCATATCTGTCATTTCTTATTATAAAATGAGTGAAATTATAGGTTAAAAACAACAAATTCATTTATTGTGATTAATGATTACAAGTTCCCATTCCATAGTCATAAATTTTCATTTTATGGCATATACTGAAAGTTTTTAGATTTACATGGCAACATTCTATTTTGTTTAATCAGCAAATGTTAAACTGAGTGATTATTGTCAATTTAATAGTATTTGTTCAGAATGTGATTGTTACATTCTGTGTCATTCATAGTTCAGGCTTCTATTGTTTCCCTTGAACAACTTTGTCAGTTTGATGTCATGTATAAAACATTGGTTACCTTGGTAACTGCTTAAGTATTATATATGGTCAGGATGGGTTACAAAAACTACAATTCAAGTTAAAACAATTACATGACTTGTTATGCACATTTACTTGTATAAGAAAATCATCATGCTTCCCCTTGATGTTCAATGTAGTGTATGTCATTTATGACAAGTTAAGACAGTAGTGTTATTATACACAAGCCCATGTTATTAAATCCTGTCTTTAATATCTAAATTCATCAGACTCTTCATCTTATATGACAATTGTATATTTTATGTCTAGATTTACTAAAATCATACATTACATAACTATTGTGTGTTTTATTTGGCTGTAGCTTAGTTATTTGAAAGACCACAAGCTGTAATGCTTATTTGTATTATTAGCTCCTTTTGAGCATGTGTCCACAGTCCATAGACTTTAAATGATGAGACCCTTCTAGTTTCTTATTTGTTATAAGCATATTTCCATCCTTACATACACACATATCAGTACTTCAAGCATTGGCAACAATGCCCATCCAGTTTTTCCAGAATACCATTCACAAGTTCATGTGATATGTTTCCAGGCTGTTCTTAAAATATCCAAACCAATATTTGTCCTGTTCCATTTTACCAGCCTGTTCCATGCAGTGACCACTCTGCCAGTGAACCAGTCAGCACACCTTCCATTCCCACGGATATTTCCATAAAGGAAATCTGATGACTCTCTAGCACTTCCCAGCAACCCCAAACACCCCTAGAATCAGCCATCCCCATATGCCCAACACGTCCGAGCAAGCTCACCTCCCAGACCACTGCAAAGGGTACTGCACAAGACCAAGTGCTCTTAGTCTTTCACAATAACTCAGACTTCCACTCTTATGTAAGTCCTTAATGTGTTTGGACCAAAATACATTTTAAATATAAAATTGCAATTTTTTTTTATCAAGAATCAACTTAATGAGCAAAACAAGGTGTTGGGAGACCATCAATATGTGTACATGTGGTTTAAAACAGCCCTTTTATTATATATTTTTTTAAAAACAAAAAACTTAATTGCTGAGAATCATCTCAGAGGCTCCTCAGAGCCATTAAACATTATCATCATTCTGCCGCCATTACCATTGCAACCTGGGAGCATCTGTTTCTGTTAGTGTATCTGTGTACTGCATACCAGAGGCTCATGATGCACCTGAAGCAAAGCTTCACTTCACTGCAGCTTCAAGCCTAAATTCCCTTCTTTTCAGTGAGGCACCAGCCAGGAAAAGAACAAGCAAACAAATCAAAAAAAAAAAAAAAAAAACAACAAGCTGCCATAACAAGCAATAACATATTCTTCCAGCCTTCCCACCTCTCACTCTGCAGATGTATGAGCAAACTATTCTCTGCCAAAATATCCCAAATCACAGTTTTATCCAACCCCTTCCCCTGAATCCAGGCTAAAACACCAAATGTCTCATCCTAATACACAAGTATCAGTAAACCTCTATCACAAACCACAACCCACAGCTTCCTGGAGATGAAATCGGCAACATACAACATCTGCCAGACACAACTGCAGCCATGCACACCATGTCAGGCTTAATCAAACAGCACTCAAAGCTATGATACCTGCCATAATTGATATTAACTATGTTTAGACAGAATAATAATGACTTTGGTACTAGCTGCCAGACATGGCTGCATCCACGCACACCATATCAGGATTGATCAAACAGCACTCGAAGCTATGATACCTGTCATAATTGATATTACCTATGTTTAGACAGAATAATAATGATATTTTTACTAAGATCTTGCTGCTATTACTTTACCAGGATATACATGACATTTCTAAATCATACTCTAACTGAAGAAGGCATTAGTCTCCATAACAGCAATTTTTTAAACTCTACTGTTATTGCTATTATATATGCTGTCAATTTGTTGCATTTGAGTCTGAACTCTGATGAATGGCACCTTGTTGAATTAGTTAATTAATTACTTAAATTATTATAAGTAAAATCAATGAAAAATGAACAAGATAAGTATTCATTGAGTTCAAGTAGGGGAATATAAACTTTTATGTTTGTATTATATTTTGCTTTGTTAGGCTAATATATAATGTAAATCGTAACCCATCTTGACCTACCTTTGTTTGAGAAGAATTGGAGTCTTTGAAAATTCTGAATAAATCATTACTGTTTCTCAGTTGTTTAAGGAACCCTCTTTTTTTTAAAATAAAAACAGATAATGATGTACCATATCAGTTGATACTTTGAGAGATGTAAGAGTTATTTTTTTGAGATAGCTATCTTGGAATCAGATTTTTGTTTCTTCTTTCTAGCATCAGTCCAAGGATTTGTTTCTTTTATTCTTTTAAGAGTAGGGGCCATCCATTCCATTTCTTCTTGGATATACGCTATGTTGTTGTTTTTGATGAATATAGTAGCTTCTTCTAAGTCATTAAAGGTTCTCATCTTATTGGCAAAAATTATTTTTATCTTGGCTGGAAAGGACAGCTGTGCTTTAATGTTGTTTTGCTTTAACAGTTTTATTATTGGCCAGACCTTTTTCCTTTGTTCTAGCATTCTGGAAGAATAATCATTGTCAAACCTTATCAGGCTTTGATTGTATTTTAAGGGTGATTTTCTCCAAGCAGATTTTAATATTAGTTCCTTGTCCAGAAATGAAAGAAATGTTATAACTATGGATCTAGGTGGAGTATTTGTTGAGTTAGAAGCAGGTTCCTCAGTGCTCTATGCGCCCTTTCAATCCCAAATGAAAGTCCCTCTTTCAAGTCTAAAAATTCAGGAATCTAGGTTGTTAAGAATGAAATAATGTCTTCTTCTTCAGTGTTTTCAGGCAGACCAAAGATCCTTATGTTGTTTCTCCTTTCCCTGTTTTCTAAGTCATCTATTTTGTTAAGCAGCCATGTATTCTGTTTAAGCAGAAATTCTTTTTGGAATTCTTCCTCTTTGAGTCTCCCTTCAATGTCATTTAGAGAAGTCCCTATATTTGTTATTTTTGTATGGTGTTGCTGTAATAGTTCCTTAAGAGTATTAGTTTGTATCTGAGAATTTAATTTGATGTTTTCTAAGTCATTTTTAAAGCCATCCATCTTCAAAGATTGTTCCTGTAAGGTAGATGTCATCAATTGCAGTTCTTTTTTCAAAGCAGCATCTGGATGAGAATTCCATGAGTTCATATTCAGTGACTCAATATGGGTCTACTTTAAAAAACCGACACGCCAGTTCGCCGACACACAAACCACCGAGACCAGATAACCGACAACACACAAAACCGACAACGCAAAACACCGAACACCATTACACCGACACACCGAACGTAAACAACACATTACACTACATAGCATAGCCACTAGCCCTAACCCAAACCCTAACCCTAACCCTAAGGTCCGACACTATCGCACACTCACCCTACCTGCACCCTAACCCTAACTCACTTAACCCACCCCTAACCCCAAGGTCCGACACTATCGCACACTCACCCTACCTGCACCCTAACCCTAACTCACTTAACCCACCCCTACACCTAAAGACTGTCACTATCGCACACTTCACCTACCTGCACCCTAACCCTAACTCACTTAACCCACCCAAAAACATAAAGCCCGTCACTATCGCACACTCACCCCACCCGCACTCTAAACCTAACTCACTTAACCCATCCCTAAACTACAGTCCCTCACTATCACACACTTACTTTACCCGAACCCTAACTCCAACACTAACACACACTCACCTTTCCCACACCCTAACCCAAAATCCCACAATATCGCACACTTACCTGACCGCTCTTAACTCCATCACTGTCGCACACTTACCGAGTCGTGCTCACACATTACCCTTGTTGGTCTTTCCGCTGTCGGCAAATCACCCTTTTGGTAAACTTACCTGTCGGTCGTTTGGTCTTCGTCTTCCGCGTGTCGGGGAATCGTCGGTTCGGTCAACTAAAGGGGACCCCTCAATATATCTCCAAGTTACTTGACAGGAAAAGTTTGTATATCTGCACCAAAATTGATATTTATGTAGTTCAGTAGTTTATCTATAGATTTCTGATGTTGAAAATAATACCTTTTTCCTATTTTATTGTACTAGTTTATGGAGCTGTGAAAATTCATGGCTCTCAGTTGACCATTTAGGCTCCAGGCCTGGATCTTCATTTCTTTTATGCACCAGTCTTAGATTTAATATATATAAGCAGCAAGGAAATTGGTTTACAGCTCAGGTGATGATTTTTTTACAACATTAATACAAGTTGCTATTTATTTTATTAGTTTGTACATTACTGTTTGTACTTTTTAGTGTCAGACACATGGCAACATTTTATCATTTTTGCCATGTAACCACAGTAAATGCATACCCAAAAGAAACAGATGTAGATTGTCCAATGTAATTAATGCAACAGAAAATTGCATACAGTCAAAACATTCACAGGAGAAGTGATAGGAAAATACTGAGCAACACTAAAATAATATACAGTAAATTTAATACACAAGACTAGTACTAGTAAGGTATAAAGCAATATTACTGCTGAATGCAAGGAAAAAAAAATATCTACTCTTCATATGACTTATAGTAGAAACACATACAGTCAAATTAAAAAATGTCCAGAATCTGCTGCTGGAGATATAATTCAATAAAATAAAAACACTTTTGCAGAAACCGTTTTTACATTTATAGTACAAGTGTAACTTGTTCCTGAATTATGACTTTGTACAATTGCTTTTTAATGTCCTTGGACAATTTATTCAAGCTACTGCCTTTATAATTGCAGAACAGTATGTCTTTAGTTTTATCAATGCAGTCTGTGATCTGGACAATGTCATTCAATGAAGCTTTTTGCACTGGTGTCTTCATGGGATTAAGATGGGTAAAAGATAAGTAAAATAAAAACAAATAATGCATGGATGTAAAAGATGCCCATTGATGAGCTGTACCTACTATGGTCAGTGTACTAACCTGGTAAACAAAATAAATACAATAAATAAATCTGGGTCTTTTCCTAAAATAATAAGCAAACATTGCACTTTTACACTACACATTTTCATATCCTGGAGGATTTATCTAATAGAAAAACACTTAGAAACATGCTACCGTAATAGAGTTTTGAAAGTAGGAGTAATGTGAAAAGTTTACATCTTGAACTAGGTAGAATGAAGGCCTTTCCTCCTTACAACCATCACAATAGCTCACTGTATCTTTTTTAATTTGTAATTAATATGCCTGTCAATCAATAGTTTCAGTATGACAATGTGGTACTTGATGCTTCGTACACTTTCAGATAAGGAGTATATGTGATGTGTAACTCTGCAAAGCAATAGATTTGCCTTTTCTGGCATCTAGTAAAAGAGAGGAATTCTTAAGCCATGGTTCCCTTTTTGATAATTTGTTTTGAAGTTTGTTGTGGAAAATGGTAAGATATTTATTTATGATTAACAGAAAAGCAACTTCAACATAATAAATAAATGTTAAGTTAGCAAAGGATCATAAGAGGTGTCTTGGCTAACAGCGCTAGAGCCTTTTTAATTCTGGCCAATCAAGCCCCAGTTTTCCCCTTTATCAATGCCTATTGGCTAGAACATCTTTAGTATATCCCTGTGCCTTAGAACATCTACAAGGTGCCTCTGTCCATAATGAAAATAATCAACAAGCCATGGGTGAATTTGCAATTTCCCATTAATTGGTCCAAATTGCATTTGAATAGGTTTAGAGAAGTAGTTGCTACTCAAGAATGGGGGGGGGGGGGTCTGTTCCAGAGAGCAGTTAATCTCTGAGAAACACATCTATTTCTCCAAGATGTCCTGTTTATGTCACAACTGTATCACATGTAACAGGTATAGTGCCATGTTAAACAATAGAATATTCTTGGTGCACTTTTCCATCTGTAAATGAACACCTGGCATAGCAGTCCAATTTGACACGTGTGCATATTTTTTCTAAGATCTTAGCAATTGTTTAAGTCTTTATCACTGCAGCCTGCAGCACCGAGTCCTGCAAGCAGTCTTCTTGATGAAGTGCTTGCATGGTGATATGTTACTAAGACTGATAATGAATGTGATTTGCGATTAAGCATGTAATAGCGTGCAGGTAAGAACTACATACGGGACTTGTGATTCTTAATCCTGTTAGGTATCTACAATATCACAAGTTGTCTACTGGAATATCCTAATGGTATGACTGAGAAGTCAGTGGACATTGGAGTTCTAGGAGACGGGCCACCCATGGTGGCCAGTGGGAGTCTGATATACACAAGAAAACAGGCAGCTGCTATATGGTAGCTATGGTAGCACAGTTCTCTCTCTTTAGCTTTACAGTTTTTTGACTTCTTTCTCGGTTAGTGGTAGAAAACTCAGTCTGTCCCTGAATATGCTACATATTTGTAACTCTTCTGGACTGGCATTACCTTCACCTAAGTACAACATGAACTGAAAATGAATTTGCATATGGCACTATAACTCCTGATAGTTTAAGGTCTTTAGT